>NW_009953947.1:2452714-2476279 GCF_000747805.2 Chaetura pelagica
CAGGAACAGCTCCTTGATGTGCGGTCCCAATTAAAAGCTACACAGTTTTATGCCCAGGGAAAACCTCCTTGGAGTTCCACCAGGTAATTTTTGTGTCAGATAAAGTACAGGAGATCCAGATACCACAGCCACCAATATATGTGGTCAGTTTCTGCAGCCAGTTGAACACAATGTACTCATTCAACCATCTGTTCCAAGAGGTATATTCTAACAGAAACAGATATCCCATCTCAGAGCAGTTAATTCAGTAATGATTAAAGCATCCATTGAGAATAGTTGAGACTTTGATTCAAACAGTGTCATCAAAAAATAAAAATATCCCAGTCAAATGCAAGCAACAAACATGGCAACTTTTTCTTTTTTGTGAGACTGGGTCTTGTTTTCCTTTTAGGTTTCTCTGCATGTATTTCAAGCATTGCTAATGTCCGACACCTGTTATTGGACAGTCATTCAGCATTCAATACTAGAAAGTTAAATTCAACTGTAGAGTGAGGAAAAGGAAAAAGTTTCTGAAGTAATGGGAAGGTTGGGAAATGCAGGAGAGGAGAAAAAGTAGTAAAGATAAGATTAAGGTGGCAAAGACTGAAAAATACCCAAAGCTTAAAGAATCAGGAAGAGTAGGAAAAAGGGAGGAATAAAATTTAAGAGGTGCAGGTACAGGAGTCAGCCTGCCCAATTCAGATGGTCCAAACTGTGTTTCAAATGTAAGAGCCTTTTGAAGCATCCTTCTTACATGATTAAAACCTTCCTATACACTTGTTGGAGATAGGTAGGTGCCTTGGGAATAGACACATCCAAGAAGACTATAATGGTCTGTAAGTAAGGATGTCAGGATGTGCCCCTGGAGGCAAAACCACTTTACTCTTACCATTAATAAAGAAACTTTATTCACTTATCTGTATAATTTGCACTGTGGGCTCCTAACACAACATTAAAGTTCAGCACAGTGGCTCCTACACAAGGTCACAACATAATGGAGAAATAAAAGCTAAGAGGAGAACCCAGAAACTGGATTTACAGTCTGCATTATGAGGCCTAAGGGCCTCCGATAGAAATCAGGGTCTCATAGTCCTGTGGTGCACTGACTCTCTCTCTGAACTTTTATAATTATCTAAACTGAAGACAGATGAATGGCCCAAAGAGTGCTTCTGTTGCCACCTCAGATCTCAGCTTGGTGGCAGATGTTGGTTGCTCAGACACCAGTGATTTAGATCTGTATTCACATCAAGCCACAGTCTTGTGCAAATGGACATTATCATAAGACCCTTTGCACATCATAACTGAGCAGAAGCTGAGTCAGATTTCAACATGGGGCCAGATCTGTTCTCTGTACAGGAATCATTAGCAATCTGAATTTGGCCACCAACACCAGAATTCAGATTTGGGCTTATGGCTTTTTTTGAATCATGGAAATAAAGCCAAATGATTTCTCACTATTGACAGCAGGAGAAAAAAGTATTAATGCAGTGAACGGTTGAGCATGAAGAGACAGCTGAGTTGACAGCCAGTTTGCATCTTAACTGTCCAGTCATGAGAGTATCTAGCTACATTTAAAAAGCTGATAACTGGTTATTTGCCATTGTGCACTGGAATATCTCTGACTCGGAGACATTTACTAAAGCTACTTTATGTGTAATATGACAATTCACTGTATTTTCCTATTTCTAAATTTTTATGTCAACATTGTCAAAGATTTAAAGCACCTGTAACCAGTATCCTCCCTTTAACAATGACTTCGGGCTTGACATGAACCATTATCACAAAAGAGGAAATTTCAGGAATGCAGAACAAAAAAGTCAAAGTTCTGTGACTCACTCTCTGAGTTCACAAAAATCATCTGCATTTTATTACTGCATTTGTCTCAGTGGCTTTAGTCTCATCCTACATCTTACCTGAAAACATTTTTTTTTCTTTAGTTCATAATATTTTTTTATACTCTCTCTTCATAATTTACATCTGTAATGGCACTGTAAAGTTCTTTGGTGCATGATTTGCATTAGATGTTGTACAACATTAAATTATTTTAGCAGGCCATATGATTTCTTGAAAAGATCCAAAGTAATAAAAAAGGGAGGCACTATTTAACAGTGAGTCCCATCAGTGCAGTTTTGAAAGGCAATGGTAGACATTAATTTATAATTTTGTGCAGGCACTAACAGAATATGTATGGAAATAATTACCAACTGGAGATAAGGTCAAAAGTAAATGAGCCATTTCAGAAAGCAAGGAAAGAATGTCCCAAACTCTGCAGTTTGTTAGTTGTTTAATGTCATGTTGTAACTAGAACTAAAACTTGGGTTTGTGTAGAGGAAAATATATGTGGATTATATCCTTGTAGGCAGCAGAGTTTCCAGAGTAGGCTCAGGGTCAAGTGTGAATTGAGTTATTATTTTAGACATTTGAAGAGCAAAGTGTATCTCCCACCCCTCCACCTACTCCCATCAATACAGTTATAACAAATTTTATCTACATTCCCATTTTTTCCTCATGACTCGTTCTCCAGCTTAGTCACACTGACATTTCAGGCTGTGAGGAGGGTTGTCTGAGATTCTGTACCCAGAAGACATTTGGCATGAGCCTGACAAAGTGTATAAGCCAGTTGCACAAAAGGGTAGAAACTCACATGTATGAAGTTAGAAACATGCACCAGTGCTTTGCTAGACGTGTGTTGATGAACTTTCTGTTTGAATAAACCTTGTACATGCAGAATTTTTTTTTTTTTTTTTTGTGGAATGACCTTAAGTTTTAAAACATATTATAACATGTATAACATGTTATAATATTATAACAAACAATAAGCTTTCTTTCCCACCAACCTGTATCTGAAGAACCACCAGAAGCGAATCCAGGGCATTCTTCACTGGGAGTGCTTTGGACCACAACTTAATTTGCCTCTCTTCCTCTGCTACCTGTAACTTCAGAAATTTGATCTTTTCATCCAGAACTTGCATTTTAACACCTCCATCTCTGCACAACACCTCGTGAATGTTCATTTTTTCATATAAAATGCATAGTTCTTCTTCTCGCTCTCTGAGCTGTAGTCCACTGCAATAAGCCCAAAATGAAGAGATAAAAAATTAACTCATATCCAGTGTATTCCATTCAAGGACATAATTGGCAACCTTGAAAGATAGTAATAATCTGGGGAAATATACAAAGGTTTCTCAAATATTATTTCAATATCATTATAAGATTGAAAATGAGTAACAAAATACAATGTGAAAATCAGAGAACTAATAATTGTGAATGTTAATCTAGTCTCATATTTTAAAAGCTCTTCTGGCCTTCCATAGAATTCATTAAAAATGGATTAACATGATCAGGGAACTTTACATCTTTTGCAGTTTTATACCTTATCTCTGCACAAAGCACAGATGGAGCAGGAGGCTACAAGCTCTCCAGGCCTCCGATAGCTAATCCACCATATTTTTCAATAATGGTTCTGAAGAACAAACATTTTCACCAAGGGAGAGAATACATCTGTGTAAAGCACCACAGCATGGATGTTGCAGTGAGGCACAACACTGCAGTGAATATTCCTAATGAGGAGTGCTCATAAGCTGCCAAATATTGTTTCTTCACCAATGTGAAAACCAAACACTAGATGATATCAAATGTACGTTTACCTCTCATTTTTTTGCTGAATAGCCCTTTCATATTTTTCACATAGCTGTGCTGTTCCCTCCTCAATCTGGGTGGCCCTACAGCTAAGCCTCTCAAGAGCCATGAAGTGTTGATTTTTCTTTTCTTCCATCTCCTGCATGATTTTAACAATTCTTAAATAATCACTTCTGAGGCTTTCTGTAATTGCTGCATTATTTGTATTCTTCAGGTGTTGCTTCTGCAGTTCTCTATAATGTAACAGAAGAGTAGGAAAGATCTTAGCCTATTCAACTTGAAAGCAATTTCAGCAATTAAAACCAGCTTAAACTCCTTAAATACACAGATTGTCCTCTCTGTCACTCTGCTTCACAGAAGCACTACAAAAACAACTCTCTGAGAACAACTTTTCTCTGCAAGCTCTTTCCAGCTTGAAGTGAACTGGGTTATGGCCCAAGAAAAAAAATAATCTATAAACAGAGCACTGCACTCCAGGTCTTTTCTTCTCCTGGGTAGCCCAAGGAGACATAAGACATAAAGTACAAGAGCAGAAGCATAAACTGTGATGTAAAGACTTGATGTGTAGAAATCCTGTTTTACTTAAAGAGCAGTATTTAAATAATTTTATGGTTGCAATTCAAAGGTCTTCAAGTTTATTGTTTATAAAACAATGTATCCCAACATTCAAAAAAGAAAGAATCATAGAATCACAGACTCATAGAATGGTTTGACTTGCAGATCATCTAGCTCCAACCCTCCTACATGGGCAGGGACACCTCCCACTAGGTCAGGATGCCCAAAGCCCTGTCCGACCTGGCCTTGAAAACTTCAGGGATGGGGCATCCGCAACTTCCATGGATAACCTGTTCCAGTGTCTCACGACTTTAATTATTTACTGTTAGGGTGGTGAGACACTGGAACAGGTTGCCCAGGTAAGTTAGGGAGGCTCCATCTCTGGAGGTGTTCAAGGCCAGGTTGGATGAGGCTCTGAGCAACCTGGTCTAGTGGGAGGTGTCCCTGCCCATGTAGGGGGGGTTGGAACTACATGATGTTTGAAGCCCTTTCCAACTCAAACCACTGTCTTCTATGCCTCTATGATTATTTCCAGCAACCCTGCTGGCCACTACATGGCGGCCCCTCATTTAAAGAACAGACTCTTGTTGCCACACGGATCGTTCATTTGCTCACCACACGGAACTCAGAGTTACTGCATTTGATTGTGGTAACTTCTTGATCACTACTTTATCTACACTGGGAAGATACATGTCATCATATGAAAGAGGTAGTGAAAGGAGAAGCATGGTCTCCTGTTAAATACAGAACTGCAGATAAAATATCCTCATGAGCTCTGTCATGACATGGCTGAAACACCCTGTACTGAGCAGGGAGCTTCTGGTTCATTTCCTCTGTGTTTATAACACACTTGAGTTCCACAGGGTATTACTGAATTGAATTAAACTTTTGTAAAGTGAGTTTCAGGCTGAAAAAATGCCTGACCAATGAAAATGCAACATCTTATTAAATATTTTCTGAATAAAAATGTCTTATTGAGACAGATACTTTGTCCCCCCAGTTGTGTAGGTTGCAGTTAAATCAGTGATACTACGATACTAAAATCTCTTATTTGGATTAAAATATATTTTGGTAGGCAAGAGAATTACTGGAAATTCAGTACCACTTGCTAGTTTGAAATCTAGGTTTTCAGAGATCAGAATGTCTGTTGGATCTGTAGAGCTGTCTACAATACTTAGATAATTCTGATATCTAGACAACACATACCTGCTGCCTTATCCTTTTTTTTTCTCCTTTCATCAGTAATTGACTGGGAAGGCCACAAAAATTCTACCACAAAGTATCAGCTTGTGCATCTTGACAAAATTACTTGAAATCACTGATGTTCCTCTTCATTTATAGTTACCTCCAGCATGACTTTGAAATCAAGCTACTCAGAGATTCACAATGAATGCATTCCTTGCTCTAGTTGTGCAATTCTTTGGCACCGAAACACAAAGTTTTCGGAAAATCAGATTATTTTAGAACTACTCAATTTTGGCTGTGCTGTTTTGCATACAGAGTAAGCTACTCACTGTCTTCCTGCTTTCCCACCTATCGATCACAGGGACATAGTCATTCTGTTTATATTGCAGAATATCATCACTCAGATGACAACAACCAAAAAAAAAGGCAAAAAGATACCTCCACTAAATAATAATTTAGGAAAATGTGTAGTCACAAGCACCTCATCCTCTTGTGAATGTAACCTTTCATTTTGACTGCCTGGAATTTGAAACCATGTTTTGTTTGATCTGAAATAAAAGTTACCCAATAAACTTCAGTTTAAGTTTGAACCAAGAAACTCAGTTAGTTCTAATTTAATAATTAGGCAGCCACATTACTAGTAGTGACTTATTTAAAAGCACCATGTAGCAATCTATTGTGAAATCACATATATTTGGCACCTCTTTTTGTCTAAGGACAAGAAAGTAAGAGTACAACAGTGTTGTTCATATTGAATGAAAATGCATGATAATTCAGATACTAGAGACTCAAGAGCTGTGACACAAAAGAAGTGTAATGAAAATTTATCCCTTTAAAGGGCAGAAAAGTGAGAGGGTAACCAGACAAACTTCAAAAATTGTACCATGGAGTGATTCCTGGGCTAATTGTGAGGTATAAGGGTGACAAAACTTTTGAAGAGATTTTGTAAGAGATTTGCAAAATGCTTTTGAATCAGGTTTTAAAAATCAGGATAAGCACCACCAAGGATGATACAGGCATAGCTGAAGTTGGACTAGATTAGCTTTTAAAAAGATTCTTTCTAATCTTACATTTCTGCAATTGTGATCTATAAGTTACTTAAAACTCACCTTTCCTTTGTTGTAACAATATTCCTTAAATTTCCTATTTCATTTCCTAGCAATTTTACATGGTCTTTAATTTCACTCGCTTTCTGCTGAGCAGCATGCACCAAATTTAAACATGTATTCCTTTCCTCTAGGATAACATCAGCTGTTTTAGCAAGTCTTTGGAGTCTGTGGAAATGACAAGTGTGGAAGAAATAATTATAATAATTTTATACATACATTACTTGGATAAAAATGGCTTCCAAAATATTTTTTAGCTAATGTGCCATTATTATTATTATTATCATTATTTTCTTACTCATTTTTTATTTTTCTTTTCCTCTTTGTATAGTCTTTTATTTGAAGGTCCTTTCTTTTTATTTCGCTAATAGCATTTTGGAGTTGTATCTGAAATGTAAATACAATTCAGTGAGTACTTTAGATATATCAAGGAAATTTAATAAAAGAAATTACTCCTAACAGTCTCATAGGCTTGAAAGAAAATGTCCTTTCGAATCCCTTATTTCAATTGTGGCAAGATATTTTAATATACTATTGCACTGCACCATAAATTGCCAATAAAACAACTCAGTATTCTGAGCTTCCTTTGTTGTGATAAAACTTCAAAGTGAAGTGGGAACAAGGGTCCATAAGGCTCTGCCCACTAGTAATTTAATTCCTCCATATGCCAACCTTCACTTTAAAAGAACCTTCAAATTATATGAGAGATTTGTTTACCTGGGCTTTCTGAACATCCCTTAATTTCTGTTCCCTCTCTTCAATTCTGAGCAAATTCAGGTGTGAAAGTCTGGTTAACTCAGCTCTACATTGTTCCAGCTCTTTGAAAAGCTGCCTTTCTTCAGCAATACAATCTTCTAACATGTGAGCATCCTTCTCTGACACCCTTTCCTAAAGAAAATTAAATTCAATACCTTTGGCACTGATGCATCTGTGTTGGCAAACCCCAAGTTGGAAATACTTTGGGTTTATAGGGAAAGTACACATATGTATAGACTACATGGATTAAAAAGAAATGAAATACTGCTTTAAAATACCAGCTGAAATACCATCCACAATCCTTGTAATAACATATAAAAATATTCTATCACCTAGAAGCATTTCTGTTCCTCAATCCAGTCTGTCTTTCAGCTATTGCCCATTGGGCAGAACGGGTCCTTATGGCCCATAACATCTTTAGATAAGGTCACTGTCACATCTTGATGTGTCCATACCACACAATGGATGACACTGAGCTGTCACGTTAAGAGATAAGATTTAGAATTTTGAAACAGAACAGAATATCTAGAGACCTCAAGTTGTTGGACATCCAGTCAGTACAGTCAGGGAATTCTAAAAAGCCATTTGTTCTACCCAATGTAGGCTGACCTCTTCAGGAGGAGGTGACTGGATGAATTCCCAGGCTCCACTGACTCCACGAGATTGTTATGGACTATGGTGGCACATTAGATGCATATTCCATATACAAAAAATGACATACAGATACCAAATGTATATGTATTCAAACAGAAGCTGATTCCCACCAGATAATGATAATGAATTCAAAGACAGCACAAACATGGTTATAAGGGAAAGATGATTAGGAGGTATAATCTTAAGAAGGTATATCTGAAATATATTGCTTCTTGTAAAGTAATGTCTATAGTAGAAAGTGCTGATACTCTTCCAATCAAGACATCTGCATTTCCACACTGTATATGGCTGTGCTGACTGCAAACAGACACCCACAAATTACACAATTCTGAAAATGAAAAATTATAATGTACAAATGCTGACTTGTTCTTGTTTCAACAAGACACTGTGCCATATCCCCATATCCCAAAGAAATGTATACCCATCATATTTCTAGCTGTAAATTTGTTACTGATATTCAGAAAGACTTAACCTTGAAAGCAGATTTTCTTTCTGCCTCAAATATGTGACTAGTTACACCAAAAAAAAAGTTTTTTAAAAATTACAAACAAGGAGTCTTTAAATTAAACAAATACTACCACGTTTTTTCACTAGAAAGCTCCAACTAGAAACTTCCATCATGTTTTTCTTCAAACAGCCTCTTCTCATGATTGAAAACCAGCTGTTGTAGTGAAAAAGTATAAGAAAGCAGAACTCAGCACCTGTGCAACTAGTTTTCTCTTGGTTATTTCAATTTCCTTCTGCAGTTCTCGTCGTCTTTCTAACAACTCTCTGTTCTTTTTGGCCATAGTTTCCACCTACAAAAATGAAGCAAGCACACCGAGTGATGCAAACAAAAGATGTGAAGCATGTAAACTGCAGATAAACTCTCTGAAGTAGATACACACGTTAAGAAATGAAATTTCTGTCTTGTTACAAGATCTAGGCCAAGAATTCTTAGTTCAGTAGAGTTCCTCAGCAATGCATTCGACCTTCTCTAATTTTTCTTTTAAGAATTTAATTGTAAACACTAAACTTCACAAAGCCCCGTTTAAGTACTGAATTTATAAGGGTAATGTTTTCCAGCACCTAAACTGTCATTAAAAAAGTCACAAAGAGTGACTATGCAAAGATGTCACCTTCCAAATTCACAGAAGATTTTCTGAGTGAAATTATGACCTTACTGCAGAAGAAAATAGATTTATCACTGATTTTGATAGGGTTAATATTTCACATCTGTGTAGATTTTATATATATATATATATTTATCTTTTAGGTATTAACATTTTTCCTCCTCCTTAAGCTCTAAAAAGTGAAAACTAACAACACTAACAGATATGTATTATTTTTTCTTGTACATCAGGGAAAAATATATTTATTCAGTCAGATTTTAAAATGAAATGTGTGAAGGAAGACACAGTAGAAACTACCTTCTCATTAAAATGTATCTGAACAATCCCACTACAACTACTTGTGTGACTCAAAAGAAAAAGGTTGCATTGGTCTCACAGTGACTAACTTCACTTAAAAAATCCTGAATGTTATAAATGAATACAGATAAATGCAACAGGTTAACTGTGCAGTAGTGTGTTGTCTGTCCATAACTGCAAACCTGTAATTCACACAAGTGGGAAAAAATGACAATGAATGACACATCTAGAAGCTCTTATCTTTCTGAGATCTCAGCCAGATGTTAGAGTTCAAAACACTGTACCTCAGTAGAGATAAGGAGATGTTTTGTACTTATGGTTTTTACTTCTGTGATAATATGGTAAGCTTAGATGTTTACTTGCATTAAAGGAAACAAGAGGCACAGTAAAGGTCAATCTTTGGAGTTACTTCGGTTTCAGCTACCAACTCTGAGACAGATTTGACTTACTTAGGTTTGCTAAAAGGTCAAGAAAACTTATCCTAAGCAAGTTGCTTTCACTCTTATGGAAGAAGCAAACATAGCCTTTCTGTGGAGCATGTATTAGTCAGCATTCTGCTGTGTAAAACCTGTGGAGGCTGTGAGTGAGCATCCCCACGTTATAAAGATGGGATTGAAAGACGCCATCAAGTTCTTGAGTCTAAAAGTAGAAAATTAATATAAACATCTTTAATCCATGAAGAACCTTTGTTCACATAAGACATGACTAAACTTCGGCACTTTTGGCCGTCTCTGTGTTGGTCTGACCAAAGAGGAGACGTGCACAGAGAGGAGCAGCAGCTCTGCTCCAGGCTGGCAGCAGCCCGAGCGGCCAGTTCTCTTTCACACAGAATGTTGGTGTTTAGCAATAACTGACCTTTCACAACTTACTGAGAAGAAAAACACATTTGAAGGAAGTGTGCCTGTAATTTCCTTATTCTACAAACCAGTCATTCTGCACTGGGCACGTGATTTAAAGTAAGAGAAATTTGGGGAAGGACACTGTTGTGCTGCTGCCTCTGCAATCACGTTTTCATACTAGGAATTAATTCTTGTGGTTTTTTTTCTTTTTCACTTGGAATCACACAGAATAAATATAAATCTGGCTTTTTAAGTAGTTAAATTTTAACAACTTAAAATATTTTAAGTTTTCCTAAGTGTGCTCCTAAGTCTTCCAAATTATAGTCTCAAGAGGGCAAAAGCCAAGCAGAATCACGTTTGCCAATCTAGTCATTTGTGCTGCATTTGAACTGACCATGCTGCAGAGGAGCTGTGGATTCACATTTGCTCTTCTAAAAGGGCCAAGAAAGAAATCAGAGAAAACACAGAACATGGGGGGACAAGCAACTATATTGCCACGGCATGTTTGCATTAGGGTAGCATCCTGCAACTTCTGGGGTTAAATACTGCATATAATTACTCTTCCATCTCTCCCAGCCTTCCCTTTCCTCATGATGATGCTCCTCACAAGACACATACAAGCCCATAGGATAACCTGTTATGAACTCTGAGGGAATCCTTTGCAGTGCAGCTTTACCTCTGAGGGTCTCCTTTCAGATCTCCTTCCCTTTCCTACATGATACTTTCCCTTTCCCTTAGCTGATACTGAACAGAAACTGGTCCTGAACTCAGCTGGTACTGCATAATATGAGCTTTTAGATCAAAGTTTGGAATACAAGTCAGTCCTTTAATAAATATTTCGGGAGTTTCTATCTTAAACTTTTTAGTGCAGTTATGGCACTTTCCTCCCTCCTCTCAAGCAGGCTTATATTACTAGATAATGAATACACACGTGAATTCAGGAGGAATTTCAGTGGAGATAGAAAAAAACCCTTCTCTTACTAATATTAAATGCTATTGACTAATGTTTATTGTTTAAATAGCAAAGCTAAGTATTTATAGGTTTTGATATAATACAGTTAGTTTTAAAAACTTCATAGTAATGTAAATAAGACCTTTTTTTCTGCCTTGAACTGCTTAGGAAGACCAAGAAAAATGTCAATTATGCTGTGTATCTTGGTAGGAAACATCAGGTCAGTTTGTTTTTAACTCAGATAAAGGATATTCTCCTGTGAAAAAATATTAACCTGACTAAGCAAGATTAATTTTACAAGACTGACTTACAATTAAGACAAAGCAAGGAGCCAATATAGGAGAAAAGATTAAGAAAGAATGGAAGAACTAGTGATGAAATTATGAGAACATGAAAAAGTTATAGACAAAGTAAATTGTTTAGAAATATTTGGAAAGAGAAAACAAAGGAAATGTTTTGAATAGACAAAGAGAATGAGTCAGCCCTTTAAAATCAGAATACAAGAAGGCACAAATAAAACAGAAGAGAGTAAATGAGTATGGAAAGAGGAATGGGTGAAATACTAATGCAGGGAAGAGACTGAGAAATAACAAACCTGAAAGGAAGAGAACACAGGGAATAATGTAATATCTTTTAATACCAAACTTTATTAATGCTCTTTTCCTGTCTCCTGGAATAATGTTAGATAATGTACAAACAACCTGCCAATTTTCAAAAGATGTATCTTTTCATAATCTGTGAGTCAGCCAGTACTTGTCTGTTTGTCTGCTACAAACTTCTTGTATGCCAATGAGCAACTCACTGTATTATTGCATCCATAAAATGCCCAGAATCCCACAGTGTTTTAAGGGAAGCCACAATGTCACGGTGTCAATATAATCTTCCAGTTCTCCTTGATAGGATGATCCCATCCTAAAATGCATTTCTTAAGAATACTCAAATTTATCTTGAAACGCTATTTTCATTACAGAGAGAGCACAGAGAGGTTTCTTTGTCAGTTGTAGTATTGTTGACACTTTGCTCTCCTTCCCCTTTTTAGTACCAGTCAAAAGATTTCATAGACAGGTTTCTTACAAGAAAATTTAGAATATTCATGATCAATATATTCATACAGACCTCTAATGTGAGTCTTTCATGCTGTGACTTATCTTGTTTTATGAAATCAGACATCGTATTCAGTTGAAATTCTATCTTCTTTAAGCTTCTTGCTTCTCTGTCTTTCTGTGTTTGCATGTGAATGAGAATATCCAGTTGGTTTTTTTTCTCCAAGGCACATTTCTTTAAATCATCTTCCAGATCTGCCCTATATAGATAGACACAGAATTTTAGAAACAGGTAACTTGACCAAGACATGTATGCAAAAAGGCATGATAATTTTTTTGTGTTTTGAATACTGCATCATCATGGCAGAGTAGCAAGATAAACTCAGAAACTACTGACACAAATTACCTAAAAAGCTAGCATGTTAATAACTTTAATCAATTGTGACATTCCTAATTATGTCAATGAGGTCTCACAGTCTGTTCTGAATAGTTCCAGAGAAACTATTACTTATAAGAAGAAAACATCTTTTTTTAGTATGAGGAAATATTTACATGTTCACTTCACTCAAACATTTCAATCTGAAGTGCCCCTATCCTTTAATATAAAACTTTTAAAGCAGAAGCCTTGTTACTACACATAAGGCCACAATCCCAGCTATGCATCTTCCTCTGCAAAGAAGGAATAACCTGAAGCTTGCAATCAAACTAACAGTTTCTTTTACCTTACCAAGTATACACAACCTCATAATTCAAGGGAATATTAAAGAGATAAGTAACCATCCCCACTGAAATTCAGGAGCATGTGGGTGCAGAAATCTATCATCCTAATTTGAAAATGAAGATACTGACATACTTTTCCTTGCTCAATTTACTTTCCATGGGTTACACTGAAAAAAATCCTTTTCACTGGAGAGAGGAAGCCTCTAAAAGATTGCCTTTTAAGAGCAAAATCCAGTTTCACTGCCCCAGGATTTTATCAAATATTTATGCTTTTCGATGTTCTTCTTTAAGCCAGATCATAGATTCCAGTAGTTTATATCAACCTTTCTGAAGTAAAAACCAAGTCTGATAGTTTCTAGCTTGTTCTGGTTGCAGCACAAAAACTTGCAAACAGAAGCAATACAGCAGAAAAAAAGAAAAACATGTTTGAACAGAGAATTGTTCACTCATACTACTCTAACCTGTCTGATAGGACTGCTAATTCCTTCCCTCTGCTAATTTCCAGTAATTTTGTCAAATGAATGCATTCTTCCTTTTTGCTTTCTAGCAAAATTTGTTTCCCATGCAATTCCTTCGTTACATCTTCTCTTTCTTGCAAAATCTCTTTCTTCCTTTCCTCAATGGCTTTCAGGGTACCAGTCAACTCTTCTATCTTTTTATTAAGGGCTTCTTTCTTCTTCTCTGCATCACTGTTGATATAGTTTAACAAAACAGTAGGGGGTCACATTTCCATATGCATATTTAATTGGCAAAATGTAAGTTGCCAGATTTCATGGACACACAAAATCATCTCAACACCACAACTGTCCATGTTACATGCTTGAAAGCAGGCTACACACAGTGAAAATGCCAACACAGTTCAGCAATACAATTAAGGTGTCCATGGGACTACCAGGGAGCTTAGCACCATGACAGTATTTAAAAAACCTCTTGTAAACTGATTTCTATCGAAGTTACTCAGTACGTGGGTGCAACTCTTCTAAATATTACTCCTAAGGCTGGAAATTCTAGCTAGTTTATTCTGTGGTGAAGCAGGAGTAGAAATATTAATTTAAATGCTTCAATTTACAAAATGCACCAGGCTTTTAAAAATGCTTCTCTGTTAACACTGTAGGAAAAACTCACATCCATGAGAGCACAGTTACATTAAGCAGAGTAGTGAGGAAAATGTAAAAAACATTATGCATGTTATAAAACAGAGACATTTAACATAGTCAAACAGTTTCTATATTTCAAATGGAGAGACACACTGCAAGCAGGAGACACAAAGACTCCTGTGTAACTGTGTGCCACATATAGGGTACAAACATGTGGTGCATCTGGGAGGCACTTGGATCTGGCAGTGACCTGGCTCCAACTGGACTGTGCTCATGAGATTTTACACACACATAACCCAGCACATGTCATGCTTCAGGGGAGAAAAAGCCTCAGCTACACAAAAGAGGCTGGCTACTGGCTGACGTTTTCCATGTTGAAATACTGGACACCAGAACTGAGGTCAGGAGCTCACAGCAAAGCACCTCTGACTAAAAACTGCTACAGAAGTATCAAGGGAAAACGATTCTTTAGCTCAGGCCAGACTGTTTAGCTGTGAGAGCTGCCAGTTTCACTGAGGCCAACTGAGATAAGCAAACACACAGGCACTGAGGACTAGAAACTGTAAAAAAGCCTAATCACTAGATTATATGGCAACATTATTTTCCATTAAAAATCTAAGAAGATCTGATACACAGTAACAAAGCACAATAAGATGGTTAAACAATATTTTTGTCAAGGCTTTATTCTAAATTTTTCTTTGCTGTACTTAAATGTAAAATGGTTCACTGCATATACTATATTTTTCAGTACAATGCACGGATTCTAAGTGGACTATAGATACTTTTAAAAATGTTGATCCTAATTTTAATCAACAACTCAACTGCCTCTGTAAAAAATGGATGAAAAGAAGTTATACATATATATATAAAAATATTTATTAAAAGCATACTTTTTTTCCTTAGTAATTTTCTCATTTTGTCTTCCAAGATGTACTGGAACAGGAAGGATCTTAACTAGCTCATCCTAGTGACAAACCAGAAAATTTAGATTAATAGCCTCAAAATCTGGTGAGATGTCATACAAGTAATATTCACCCAGAACTGCAGGGAAAACAGGCAAGAAAAATATTTTCAGATTACTTGAGTCTGTCCCATGGAAGTGCAGCTGGTAGTTTTGAAAGGAAACATGATTTTTACCATTTCATTATGTCTGCAAGACAAAAAATTATGCTTGAATACTGTGAATATGTATGATGATGGTATCTATACCATGGAAAGGAAAGTGGCAAAGACCTGGGTATATTCTTTAGTTCTCTGCATAAATCTGTATTAACTTGGATCTAAGCACATATTAGAGCAGCCTGCAATAACACAACATAGCAAGTATGTCATTAGAGAAACAATTTTTTAATCAAAACCATGACTATTTTTATTTCCCAAAGGAGTAATAATGGATATGGCACAGCAGCAGGCTCCATGCCTATTGAAACATGATGTAATATATAATGTAATGCCTCCTAATGAATCTGGGATTTTAAACAACATCCAGAAGAAGATTCCCTGTTTTCTTGGACAAAGTATGTACCATATACACATACATCCACACATGCACACAGATATGCATGCACACAATCAATTTTGTGTTACTTTTAAATTAGCCTGCTTCTCCAGAAGTTTTTCCGTTTCTTCCTTATCTATTAATATCAGCTTTTCCTTGGATGAAACATCTTCTTTTATTGCATTAATTTCTGCTTTCCTTTGGATTACTTCTTTGCAGAGCTCATCATAATTTTCTTTCAGCTGCTTACTATTCTGAACAAGTTCCTTTAGAAATGAAGTAAAAGATCAGATTAATTTTATTTTCCCTTTTATGTTTTGCAAGCTTGTGGTATTACAGCATCATTAACATTGAATGATGATACAATTTTTACAAGTAAATAAATACTTTTTTTTTTTAACAGCTGTGTGTTTTTCTACCAATAACCAGCAGAATTTTATGTCCACATACCTTCATCAAGAGCTATGACAAGAAATGTATTTTCCATACTCACACCCTAGAACCAAAAACCTGCAGCTACCTTTACATGCAGTATCCTTTTCAGTAAAAAAACTTCTTTGAATAAACTCAAGAAAATCCAGACCTTTTGTGAATCAGTTATTCACTTCTTACCCTAGAGTTATCAAACCTGAATGATATCATATAACTTCTCCTACAAAATATATCTCTTGACTATATATATTCCAGGTTTTAAATAAACTCTGGAGCTAGAGTGCGAAAAAAGGTAGCACTGTGAAAAAAGAACATAAGGTATAGCTTTTCTCATGTTTTGTACTTACCCCTTGTTTTGGAATTCTTCTACATTCATTTTCAAGAAGCCTTTTTTCTTCTTGCAAACTACAGGAAAATCAAAACAGAGCTAAATATATTACTAAATACTTCGATAATAAATGATAAATAAGTGTGGAAGCCTATCTTGTATTGAACTAAAGTGTATGGTGAATTATCATCAGGAACAATCAAGAAGTGTCCAGATTTAATGGAAGGTTATTGACTACTGGCTGGAAGTTCTGACAGACAGGTTGTATGTGTGGTGTTTTTTTCTGCAGTGTGCACATGTAAACCTTTGAACCTGATTCTTCTTAGTCTCACCACCTCCTGCAGGGATGCAGTCATGCCTTATTCACCCTTATCTTTACACTAGTGGAGTATAACAGGACAGACAGCACCCTACACCCACAGTTCCTCCCAACCCCTGAAAACAACTTTTTTTTAACATGGAATGAGGCAAAAGGAAAGAGCAGGTGGGTTATAAATATCCACAGAGACATCACACATCAAAGAAAGTGCAGTTGCTTGTGAGAAACAGTCTTCTGTCAGTGGTTGCTCACACACACATTCACACTGTAAACAACTGTGAGGGAAGTTCCTCAAACCTGAACAGGCTCCTGTGAAAAAAAAAATCCTGAGAAGTGACAGGGGATGTAGCCTAAGCTGATGTGGTGCAGTAGAAAACCAAACTGAATAGTCATGGTGATAACCTATATCAAAAACTATGTTTCAATTTAATTCCAGGTAACAATAGACACAGATGCCAAAACAGGACAGCAGGAGGAAAGGAAAAAAAAAGGAAAGCTCTTAGATCTTCTAAGTGTATTTTTAGTAATGTTGCCCTAAGAAAGATGAAGGAGTAACTGCAAAAGTGGAGCTGAACCAAGATTCTTGTTATGTTTACAATAGGGAGCTTCTTGGTGGCAGGCAGGTAAGTACTGCCAAATACAAAAAATTAGCCCTAATGAAGAAATAAGTAAATATGTTCCCAGGGCATGCACAGAATAATTCTGCACCTATAGCAGGTAAGGGGCTACAGCAGTTTGTGTGCCAGCAGAACCAAATAGAGCTTAATTAAGCCCTTGTGTTACTGATTCCTGTAAACAAGGAGCCAGGTTCTTGCTATGTAACTAGTACCTATGATGCCACTCTGAGTCCCAGGCTATGCAGGAATAAAGATTGCAGCTGGGGGATCGGTGGAGCAGCCAAATCCTCTGTCCCAGAGAGATCAAAGAATCAATTTTAGCATTTAAATTTGTATTTGCAACTCCAGCTGGAGTATGTGCTGGTCAGACTTCCTTGAGACCCAAGGCAGCCTGTTAGAATAAAGACCTCTTTAAACAGGGGGAGCATTGACAGAGGGAGCCAGGCTTTCATGAAATAGCTCTGTCACTTAGAGCTGTACACTATGGCAAAGGGGTCCTGTGGCCCCACCTACCAGAAGCAGCTGATACCATTGCCTCTGAATGTGGTTGATACAGAAGAGAGGCAGCTGGTTACTATTTCTTTTTTCTCTGAAACCTTTCAGTGGCAGCCTAAGACTTTGTGTGTTAGTACTTCAGGTTTCAGAAGGTGGTGGTCATGGGGATCAGTCTCATGGTTGCCAGCTTCATGGAGGAGTCTTCCTGGAATCTTGTGCTCAATTCTTTATCAGTGTTGATTCAAAGTTCCTACCCTTCCAATAAATTGTTTCTTACATTTTGGTTCTCCAACAAAAGGAGCAAAGTTTATACCTGGAAACCTCAGGTGCCATCTTTGCAGACAAGGAGAGAAAATAGCCAAAAAAGAAAACTCTGTTGGTGGTGTTGCAATCCAAAACAGAACTAAAAACCAAACCAAACCAAGAACAAGCTCTTGCTCAGATGAAGAGCAAAGAAAAAGTAAAGGCACAGAGTAGATGTTGTAGATTTACAGCATGTATGTGAATTTGTATGGGCAGACTAAAAGCATGCCTCTGCAGGGACTGGTAAGTCATAAAACTGATCTGAATGCCAGAGTGTTTGAACATCCACAGGGTGAATGATTTTGAAAAAAAAACAACCAAAAACCCTCTTCAAAGGAAAAATTTAATTTAGATCAGGCTTCCCCCCAAAATGATAAAATTAATTCTAAAAAAGTTCCCTTGCAAATTCTGTTATAGATTAAGAAATTGCACAGAAAAGTGAAGACTGATACAGCAGTGCTTTGCAGGTGTACAGTGCAAGTACAAGTGAGTAGAAAGAAGCACTATCAGTTAATTGCCACCATGAGCCTCAGGAACTACTCCTATGTTCCACTATTGAAGTCAATTATTATTATATTATTAAAAAGTCAATTATTATTATTGAATTATTTATTCTTTATTTTTAAAAGTCAATTATTGAGAACACAGGGATCAAACTGCATTGAAAACTGAGATTCCTCAATCCTGTTATAGCAGCTTTGGTTTTTTCCTGTGTACTGTTCCCATAAGCTTCAGTTGAGTCCTAATAACTGTTCTGATTATGCCACATGGGTGAAACACCATGTTTTCACTTAACAACAGGTTGTCTAAGTGTATAAATAAGTTAATAAAGAAAATTCATACTCCCAACACATTTTGGCAACATTTCAGTTGGACTCCTTGGGACTGGCATAATCACACCAATTATAATGAACGTCCACTCTGCACAAATGCCTTCAACTGTTTGATTGCCACAAAAACTGATTAAATAAGTCCTGTGCAAGTGGATTAAAGAGGTACTGGATTGCTCCTCACCAGCCCATGCTGTGCCCTCTTTAATATCATGCCAGATGATCAAAAGTGGAAAGCCAAAAATTAGGAGCGACAGCAAAGTTGACAGTGTTTTTCTTGTGTCACATTCCTCACTCATGAGGATAGATTCCTGTGGAGCCATTCCAGTTTCACAACAAAGACTTTTCCATCCAGCAAAAGTAAAACGATTTAAACACCTCATTTTCTGTGACATAAACAGAGGCAACACAGAACAGCAAGTGCCAAGTTAAGTTACCTTAAGGGCTGGCAGACCAATGACTTCCACACAAATAAGAGTAACGGTGTGAAAAGAAAAAAAGGGAGTAAAAGAAAATAGTTAAATCTTGCCCTTTTGAGCAATTAATTTGGTCCACATGCCCATATTCAAAAGTTAGACAGTTATCCTATGCTAACATCCCCAAGCTTCCTTTATGTCTGGGATAAAAACCAGGAACAACCAAAGGGCTGGTCATCTGAATTCCCAGGGACCCACCTGAGGAAGAGAGAAATTATCAGTTGAAGAGAACATATTTCTCTCCATCGACTATAAAGAGAGACCAGGATGATTAACTCAGATTAAGAGATCAAGTGAGATTCTTCAAAGATTTTAAGTTCAGTCTTAATTTAATAGCTATATGGACACAGAAGCTTGATGTAAGCTAAGCAGAGAAAATCTGGTCCTTCCAATTAGTATTGGTAACCTTGTTACCTGTGATATATGGACAGACAGCAGCCTCGTGACTACTTATAAAATACTTAGACATCAATCCCAACAACAAACAAAATACCTGCAATTAGCATTAGGCACTTAAAATTCCCATTGTTTCATATCTCTTCTTTCATCAGCGTATTTTTCAACATCATGTGTTTTTTATTATTATTATTATACATACACAACCTATATAATGAAAATAAGATGAAGCTCTTTAAGCATTAATGTTAGCAAGTATTTCTCCTGTCGCATTACTTATTTACATGAGGCTGAATAGCAGTACTGTACACAAAAAGCTATCATGCATGCAGATATGTTGAGTTAAAAAATGCACTTGGAAAATTGGACCATTAACGAAAATACATTCCAGACTTTTCCCTGAGAGATGTCTACAGCTGCAAACTGACACAGAAATAAAAAAATTAAGTCAGAGAAATTAAGAAATGTAGTGGTATTTGTCAACAGAGGTCCACTTCAGCTCCTCAGCTCACAGAGCAGAGTGTTGTTACCATTACAAATCCCATCTTGCAAGAAAGGAAACTCCATCAGCTATTCTGACACATAGCTGGGATAGCTGAGGAATCCACAGAGGGTGCTCAGCACCTCACAAGTAAAATCTCATGACCAGAAGTAGAAGATATTACAGCTGACAAGTGGCCAGCATGAGATTCCTGCAAGGCTCGTAGCCATGCTTAGTTTGCATGTATCAGAGTACACAGAGAGGAGACAGAGTTGGTAACAACTTCAACTCTAACTCAATTGATACTGATTTTAATTAGAATTTGTAATTCTTTGCTAGAAAAACTATGGACAAAAACTTAACTTTTCACTTTTTAATTCTGGAGTGACTAATCCTGAAATAATTGCAAGCACTGAAATAATTTTCCATATTTGCAATCCTTCTACAAGGACAGTTTTGCAATCCTGACTTGCATGCAATAGCACATAGTACTTCAGAGCACAGATATCTTGCTACCTGCATTGTGAGGGCTATAGATTGGACCTAGGCTTTAAAAGAAAATTGTTTTCATTATTCAGGTACCTTTAACCTCACAAACTCTTGTTAAAGAACCGCTTACTTAAAATAATATATTCTAGGTGATACATGAATTTAGATAATAAATGTATTGTTTATCAATAATAAACTTTTACTAATGGTATGGCCTAATAAAGAAAACAGCTCCTCTTTATTTTATCTCAAAAACCAGGTCTCTAAACCTCACATGGTCACTAAAACCCTCAATCTAAAACTCCTCCTTACTGATCACATTGATCCTTGCCTTATTCTTGTGCTGATCTGATTTTTCACAGAATGCAACTGTCCCAAAGCTGAATTGGGATCACTGTTTTTCCTCTTAATTTATTACACTCGCCTAATAGTTTTTGAAAGGAAGAATAGTCCTGCAGTCAGCTCTGACTTTGGGGTAGTGGCCCAGACTTTATAACCTCAGTTAAATCCTTCCAGCTGTCCTTCTCCTCCCGTGCTGAGGGCTCAGGCAGACATGGTGGAGCAAACCCATTAAAACAGTCGCACAGAACAGGAACACAGACTGGAAGGGGAGGCACACACTGGGGGTGGGGGGAACACCACACCCCACAGGGACCCTCAGGGTGACTTCCCCAACAGCTAAAGTGCATCAGAACTTCTGAATACCTCGTGCACCTATTCAAGCTATGAAAAAAGTCACCAAATTTCTGAAAACCTGCTGATACTACAAGGCTGCAAGAAGTTTAAATTTACTCCTGGAATGTTGAATACTCACTGGAACAACAAAGAATTTAAAGAGGTGAAGTACCACCTTTGGCTGTTGAAAATGGTATCTGATCTGGGGAAAAATTGTTTACAGAGGCAAGCAAAGAGGAAATGAGATATCAAAAAAAGGACATGGAATACTAAGGGACCTTGAGACAAAAAATAACTTTGCCAATGCTGTGGTATATCTAAATGACTCTTCAAGAGAAAAATTTACTGTTGTCAAATTTGAGTCTGAGTACAAAAAGGCTGCTATGTGCCCTAAGCTACCAATGAAGTGAACTGAAGCAGGAAAAAAAGGCAGGAGAGACTAAAGAGATGCTTCAGAGAAAGAAAACCTTACAGAAACAGGGAAGCAGAAGCTCTGCAGAGATTCTTTCACTTCCAGCTCAGACGTATTTCTGAATAGACAAGGTCCCAGACCTCTACAAGGGTAAAACAATAGATAAGAAACAGATATTCCCTTCAAAAGCTTTTCCCTTCCATGTTCCCTGCCTGCTACACATGAGAAGGTAAATAGACAACATGTTTGTTTTCAGACTAAACAGGCATTAGTCATAATTCCCCAAAATAAGTTTGTTTGTAAGTGCCAAGCACAGCTGGGACTGAATTAACACAGTTGGACAACAAGGGAAACTGTACTCCAGAGACATCAAGGGCCAAGAAAGACTCATGAGTTTCTATCCTTCTGAGAAATGAAAGAAACCCAGAAATCCCCTAACAGTGAACTTACATCTTTGATGCAGCTTCCACTCTGGCTATGACACTGCTCATGCACACAGATATTTCATGCTTTATTATTTCTATACAACCATCACAGATCTTCATTTTACATCAGCATTACTATTAGATGACCTGCTACTCTCAACCATATTCTGGACATTCATTTTCTCTCTTTCACAGGCACCAAATCCATCCCATCTTCACGAACAGGTATTCACATTCATTACCTGGCTTTATTGATAACTCTTTTCTCATTTCCCCACTACATTCACACTCTGTTCCCCACATAGATGTATATTCTGCTGGTCCTGTTCATTCCACACTACTCCAACATTAAAATCCTTCTCATTTCTGGAAAACAGAATCTTATCTCCCAGTTAACAAATCCAGAGATAACCACGGGACATCCTCCTTGCTCCACAACCTCAACATACATAAGACCCGGTGCTACCACCAGGCATGAAACAGATTCCAAACAAGGAAAAAAATAATTATGTTTAGGGAATCCAACTCTCTAAGCTAGGGGACAGGGACCAGGGGCAGAGCAATGCCCCCCACAATCCAGGAGGAGAAGGTCAGTGACCTGCTACACCACGTAGATGTGCACAAATCCATGGGGCTGGATGGGATGCACCCAAGAGTGCTGAAAGAGCTGGTGCGGGTGCTCACCAAGCCACTTCCCATCATTTATCCACAATTCTGGTTGACTGGGGAGGTACCAGCAGATTGGAAATCAGCCCATGTAACCCTCAGCTATAAAAATGGAAAAAAAGGGATGATCTGGGACGTTACAGGCCGTTTAGTCTGACTTCAGTACCAGGGAAGCTGATGGAACACATCATCCTGAGTACCATTATGCAGTGCATGCAGAACAACCAGGTGATCAGGCCCAGTCAGCATGGGCTCATGAAGGGCAGGTCCTGTTTGAGTAACCTGATCTCCTTCTACGACAGGGTGACACTCTTATTGGATGAGGGAAGGCACATGCATGTTGTCTGCCTTGCCTTTAGCCAGGCCTGTGATAAGGTTTCCCACAGCATTCTCCTGGAGAAGCTGGCTGCTCGTGGCTGGGATGTGCACACGCTTTGCTGGATAAAAAACTGGTTGGGTGGCTGGGTCTGAAGAGTTGTGTTGGATGGAGTTAAATCCAGTTGGTGGCTGGTCACAAGTGGTGTTCCCCAGGGCTCAGTGCTGTGGCATCTCCAGTTCAACATCTTCATTGATGACTTGGGCGAGGGGATAGAGTGAACCCTCAGTAAGTGCAGATGACACTAAGTTGGGTGGAAGTGTCCATCTGCCTGAGGGCAGGGAGGCTCTGCAGAGGGATCTAGACAGGCTTGACCAACTGCATGGCTTTCAGCAAGGCCAAATGTTGGGTCCTGCACTTTGGCCACAACCCCCAGCAGCTCTACAGGCTTGGGGAGGAGTGTCTGGAGAGCT
>NW_009953947.1:2477284-2481343 GCF_000747805.2 Chaetura pelagica
GACCTGCAGGTGCTGATTGACAGGCAGCTGAACATGAGCCAGCAGTGTGCCCAGGTGGCCAAGGAGCATCCTGGCCTGCATCAGGAATAGTGTGACCACCTGGAAGATGGAGGTGATCCTGCCCCTCTACTTGGCCTTGGTGACGCTGCACCTCGAGAAGGTGAGGACCTAGGGCAGATGGTTGGACTTGTTGATCTTGAAGGTCTTTTCCAACCTTGATGATTCTATGATTCTAACATTCCATAATCTGTAGGTCTTCAGTTTAGAAAGATGACTAATTAAGGAGGGGGGGATACAATTGATACCAAATGATCCTGCAGCACTGAATATGAAGAGAGGATCAGATGTTCACTCCCTCATCCAATACAAGTACTACAGGGCATGCCATGAAGCTGGTAGAAATCAGGTTCTAAATAGAGAAGAGGTGGCAGTTCTTGTGTAGTTAATCTGTGGAACTCATTGCCCAGGGTGTTGCAATGCCATAAGTTTATATAGTTGAGGAGGAGACAGGAGAATTTCAAGGAGGATGGGTCAACTGAGGATTCCTAGATAGAGATTATTGTATTTGGCTCATGAAATCCCTGCATCGCAAATGGCCAGGGGTTGCACTTTTGGTTGCCTTTAGATACTGCACCATGTGAACCTCTGGTCAGACTGTACAGCTGGTTTTGATCTCATGCAATGCATAAGACCAAAGAGAGGAAGCTTCTTATTAAAGTAAAAGAACATTTTTCACAGTATGACAGACTGAAAAAGTGTACTTTTAATCTGCAGGATAGTATATTCAATACATATACCAGAATTAATGCAGTAATTGAAACAAGACCTCAACTGCATTTTGTTTGGTAAGTAGGAATCTCCCTTTGACTAGAGATAACAAACACAACATGAGTAAATATTGCTGAAACATAAACCCTCATGCAAAATCAGTGAAAAAATGTTTGTAAGATATGAAGACAAATGGGTAAAAACCAAGACATTTTGAAGAGCTTGTTTCTGGACTGCTTGGAAATTGCAATAAATTCTGTATTTAATAATTATTTCAGGAAACTTCCTGTTGCTTAGTTATCTCATAGCAAATAATTTTTTCCAGATGCTTTCCATGTTTCTTTATTTCTCCCACTCCCAGTTTGCTTCTTTCTCAAATTTCTTCCTCTCTTCGAGAAAACATTTGGCTCTACAAAAAAATAAAATCAAGAAAGAACAGCCAGAAAAATCTGCTTTGTGCAGCTTCTACAGTACCTCTGCTCTCCTTGAAGAAAAATAGCTTTAACTCCTGAGCCACTGCCACTATTTATTTGTATTTATATGCACCAGTCACGCTACAGCCGGATTGAAGATGGGTAAAAATAGCAAGCACCCCACAAAATGAAAATGAGTTAACCTCCAAAGGTATATATTTTTAATGCCATAATAATGTTTGTAATTTAACTACAAAAGCTCCAAGTATGATCTTATATGCAGATAATGAAAATATATATGATACCAAGCTTATTCTGGGCTTTTTTCTTTTTATAGAAATGTCAAGTATCCACTTCTTTCACAGCAAATTTCTCATTTTTCTGACATGAGAATATACAAGTACTTCTCCTCCTTTAAATACCTGAATATAAAAGCTTAGATACACTGTGTTTCTGAAGTTAAAAATAGAATTTGGTCTATTTATGACAGTGTTTCCACAAAATCCCAGTCACCAGGTCTCTGAGACATTAATCATTTGTATGAAAAGTGTTCTACACTAGAATTGTTCCTGTTAACTTTGCCTACTTAAATGTTAATCATACAATGTAGTAAAATTTAAACAGCATTTCAAAGGGCACCACAGTATGCTCTAAAACTATCTACAAATCTTGGACCAGGGTAATTTTATTCATCACTGAAATGTGGCTGTTAATAGGGAAATTTTCACAGAATCACAGAATATTAGGGGTTGGAAGGGACCTCCGAAGATCATCAAGTCCAACCCCTCTGCCTGAGCAGGACCAAAAAAAAACTAGGGCAGATCACTCAGAAAGGCAGGTCTTGAAAGTCGCCAGAGGACACTCCACAACCTCTCTGGGGAGCCTGTTCCAGTGCTCTGTAACCCTCACAATAAAGAAGTTCTTCTTCATATTAAGGTGGAACTTCCTGTGCTTGAGTTTGAATCTATTGTCCCTCATCCTATCACAGGGCACAAGTGAAAAGAGCTTGTCCCTGCCTTCTTGATGCCCTCATGTATTAATTAGACATTAATTAGATCCCTTCTCAGCCTTCTCCTCTCTAGACTGAAAAGCCCCAGGTCTCTCAGCTTTTCCTCCTAAGGCAGGTGTTCCAGTCCCTTAACCATCCTTGTAGCCCTTCATTGGACTCTCTCAAGTGGATCCCTGTCCCTCTTGAACTGGGGAGCCCAGAACTGGACACAATACTCCATCTGAGGTCTCACCAGGGCCATTTTGTGGCAACTTGTTTAACAACAGCCATCAAGAAATGTGTCCACGTAAAATGGAGAGAAGTGTGAATCAGATTCTACGATATTATTTTTCTAGATAAGCTGTGGTAAAATTAGCAGCATTTGATCACTATCACCTACCATTCCATCTTGAACTGAAGTTCATGCTTTCTATCTTTAATAGCATCATATTCATTTTGGCAACTAAGAAGCTGCTGCCTTAGTTGGGAAATTTCTCTGGAGCATTCTTCTGGAAACTGTTCTGCTTTTTCCAGTTTATGTTGTTGTTGTTCCAGTTCTACACTAAGACGTTTGGCTTCCTGCAACAGCTGGGTCACAGATTCCTGTAAACTACATTAAATAGAAAAAATTAGATCTAGCCATGAGAAACACAAGTTTGTATTTATACTTTTTAACCTACCTATAATATTTACTGCAAAGTTTTCAATAACATAATGGGATTAAGTCCCGAGTTATCTGGTCTGACCCCAGTTGACCCTGCCTTGAACAGGAGATTGGACCAGAGACCTCCTGAGGTCTGTTCAAACCTGAATTATCCTATGATGCCATGAGAGCAGGGGAATCTGATGTGAGGGGTTTTTTTCTGCACACTTAAGAGTTGGAGTGGGATTCACCTCATCTAATTTTAACCAGATCAAAGATGGTTGATTAGACTGATGTATTTGTCTAGCACCTCCTAGGACTAGTGGAGAGACAGGGAATCCGTTTTATTCTAAGAAGTGCCAAAGGTTAAATCTGAGCCAATGAAATATCAGGGAAGTATTCACCAGGACAAGGCCCAGTCTGGACTAGATTACACTTTTAACTTCTTAGTAAACACCAGGACACCTAGCCAGTGCTGAATTGTATGTTGCTATTGCTGTAGTCTCACCAGTATGTGAAGTAACTCATTGAAGGACACAACAGCTGTAAATGCATTTGAGGGCTCCTGAGGAAGCTTTTTATAAGGCTTGTAGACAGGATCAGTTATCTGATCTGACTTGTAACACCAAAGTTCAGCTCCACAGAAATTACAAACTGTAATATTGTTGATGTTAGGAAACTAGCATTGACAATATACTTAGGAACTCATGTGGTGATGCCTGAATAACAGATCTGAAAGGTTGTTAGTAAAATACATTTACTGTTATGGAAAAGTCTTAAAGGAAACTACAGTGTGAAAATTCATGTACAATGCTCAACATCTAAACCTATTTCTTATGCTACAGAAATCATTGTGTGTGCTGTCTCAGCATTCCCACATTCCAACTTTTGTATGAAGGTATACAAAAATTAGTCACAAATGATGTAAGAGAATAAAGAACTCTATTACTTGCTTTATATATTTGATATTTAATATTTTTTAAAACAAAGAGATGTAGAATTTTGCATATTGAGAAACTCTACTCAGAAATTTTAGCTCAAAGATGGCATTTATGGCTTAGCAACAAAAGCAAAAATACATATAATTAAAGAATAGAGTTGAGATGGTAACTACAAAAACAGACAATATACAACTGACTATACTGTATAACCACAGCTGAAATAAAATAGCAGAAAAGGTTTTGGGTTTTGTAACATTTCTACTTAAATTATCACTTCCTTTTTTTTTTTTTTTTTTTTTTTTTTTT
>NW_009953947.1:2481749-2501680 GCF_000747805.2 Chaetura pelagica
TTTTTTTTTTTTTTTTTTAATTTTTAAACCAGAAAATAAGAAGGCCAAAGAGTTGAAAAGGAAGCAAGAGTGTGCCTTTATCACGAACATATAACTTTATGGCTGATATATTTACACATCTGCTTTTTAAGGGAAAAATAAAATTACTTGTTCACACAAGATCCTAGACAATATTTAGATCTTCTTTCATTCCAACAGAATGGATGCTGTTTTAGAGAAAATATAATTGATAACAGTAAATTTTATGCAAAATTACATACAACCAGATCTTCTTCCATAAAACCCAAATTCTTATTATTGATTTTTTCAATATAATAAAAAGATAAAAATAGAAACACAAACTGAGTGCTGAATCTAGACCCGATCTTGCTAACTATAGTGGACAACAGTAGTTTTTCATGTGGAATTCTGAATTTAATGGAAGACAATGAAGAGATAACTGGACATCTACACCATGTGCACATCTAGAATCACATGAGTGCAAAAGGACCAAGTCTGATGAGGCAGCTTTTGAATTTGTGAAGTGATTAATAACTTAACATAGGCTTAAGAAGACGAGATTCACAAACTGTCAGTGAACTCTTATTATTACCTGACTTTCTTACAACCTGGTGCATCATCAGAACATTCATATTAGGTTCCTAAATTTAGATAATAAAAATTTACAATAGGGCCACATGATTGTGTGATCAAATGGGTTTTCAGGAGCCAAATATGAGCTCAGGTACATCAGCCTGAGGTGCAGCCTCAGTGCAAAGTGCATGGGTTAGACAGCACCAGAATGGGATGACAGCCTGTTCCCAGAATTTCAGCTGTGCAGCAAACATAAATTCAAAAGTACACAAAACACTGAAGAAATTTATCAAAGATGTTATCTTCCATTTGACATCTCTCAGTTTTTCAGTTTTTCACTGTGAGGGTGACAGAGCACTGGAATAGGTTGCCCAGAGAGGTTGTGGAGTCTCCTTCTCTGGAGACATTCAAAACCTGCCTGGACATGTTCCTGTGTGATCTACTGCAGATGATCCTGCTCTAGCGGGGGGTTGGACTAGATGACCTTCAGAGGCTCCTTCCAACCCCAACTGCTCTGTGACTCTATACCCAAAGTGAAAACCAAAGACCTGCAGATGTCTATGTAAGGAGGAAGTGTGTGGTCCCTGTTTCTTCCTATTGCCCATTAAGGGACTCTAGATACTTAGTTCAGATGTGCGTGCCCACTGATGTTAACTTATGGACAAGTAAATGCCACTTTAGATGCCTGAAAAGCCCTTAAAATATACTGGAGATCATTATAAAGTTTTGGTAACTGATCCCTCTTACTTTCTTTAAGCAGTAAGAGAAATTTATCTGTGGGAATTAGTACTTATTCAGACATTGGTGTTCTGCTTTGACACATGACTACAAGCAAGGAATGCGACATGATTCTCTCCAATTGACTTTCTTACAGGGTCATGGCAATTTTGTGTTCCTGTGAGAACCATGGAAAAAATGAGAGATGTAATCTACCATCTAACGTTGTCATGCTTTCGGTGCATCATGTTTATAGCAGTTTTGTGTGTGACAGAAAGGACAGCTGAGTCCTGTTTTCACTCAGGTCATGTTCCACTTTCTATACATACAAATAAATTGTCTTTATATAAAATAACATTCTAATCAAAAGAATGCTATATACATATATAAAATATGTAATAATAATAAATTGCATTTTTCCAGCCAAAGACTGGTTTCAAACTAACACTGCCTAAAAGTCAAGCAAGTTCAGCAACTACTGGATTTCTCCTTCAGCTCAGTTAACACTGATGTGGTAGAAACCATCTCAACCAACTGATCCAAATCCCACATATGCTGAGTTTTGAGCATTAGGAATATGCTTCTTGCATTTTACAGGGAGTTGAACCAGCTTAGGAGTGATGTTTTTAATTCTGCTTCCTAAAAATATTTGCTAAGCAGTAATCTGAATAAAACCAGTCAGGGCCACATTCTAACTCCTTATTTTATTAAGATGAAACACGAAGACTCAGCTAAACTCAAGAAAAGCTGTGTTGTCAGGATTTTGGGAACACCTTTACAAATTACTTTACATTACATAGCACTTACCATTCACTATTCAGCGTAATAAATAAAATAAATAAAAGAAAAAAAATCAGGTCAGAGTCTTTTCATGTTTCAATTCTGGCTACGTGATCTCCAAAAATATCTTTATTGTAAACTTGTATGTTATCTGTTGCAGTTTCTGTTTCCCTCCATTGCCACTGTCATGCTTCTATTAAAAAAATATTAAATGTTTTTCAAACAAGTATTTAAATACCCCAAATTACCTTGAATCTTCTTATCAAACACTCTTGTTTTTTCAACCTTGTGTTCTTGCCTCCTCTTTCTGAACAATCATTGTAAGAAAGCTTGAAATGATAATTAGATCTGAATATCAGTAAAAAATTACTTTAAATATGTAATGCTTTGGCTACTTGAAGTCTAAAAAAGGAACATGGTACCTTGTCACAGTGTTATGCAGCAGGGTGTACTTTCCCTTCAGCTCAGCTACTCTCGCTTCTGTGATTTTTCCAACAGAACATAGCTATGGAAGGGAAACAGACAGTTATGAAATCTCCTAAACTCTAATATTTTCTTTCTGCTGCAACTTTTTTATAACTATAATTGGCAGCCTTTTAGTTTCTACAGTCTTTGGTAACACACCAACTCAAACACAGAACCAAATTGAATACACAGATGAAAAAATACTTATTTACATTACAATTCAAAGCAAAAATATAAGAATGTAAAGAATGTGCCTGTGACAACTACAGTGCTACCCACACTACCATTATTCTCTGATTTTCTGTATGAATAAATATTTTATTATAATTCTGTCTTGACTTTGAACTCAGGCTCTAAATTACCTTTTTTCCACATTGCTTAGCTGGTTCAGTTTTGGTATATAGCAGCTGGGCTGAGCAGGTGAAACTGAGGTCTGGTTTGTGCTAAATTGGTGCCTCCACAGGCAACATGAAGTCTGATGAGGCAGCTTTTGAATTTGTGAAGTGATTAATAACTTAACATAGGCTTAAGAAGACGAGATTCACAAACTGTCAGTGAACTCTTATTATTACCTGACTTTCTTACAACCTGGTGCATCATCAGAACATTCATATTAGGTTCCTAAATTTAGATAATAAAAATTTACAATAGGGCCACATGATTGTGTGATCAAATGGGTTTTCAGGAGCCAAATATGAGCTCAGGTACATCAGCCTGAGGTGCAGCCTCAGTGCAAAGTGCATGGGTTAGACAGCACCAGAATGGGATGACAGCCTGTTCCCAGAATTTCAGCTGTGCAGCAAACATAAATTCAAAAGTACACAAAACACTGAAGAAATTTATCAAAGATGTTATCTTCCATTTGACATCTCTCAGTTTTTCAGTTTTTCACTGTGAGGGTGACAGAGCACTGGAATAGGTTGCCCAGAGAGGTTGTGGAGTCTCCTTCTCTGGAGACATTCAAAACCTGCCTGGACATGTTCCTGTGTGATCTACTGCAGATGATCCTGCTCTAGCGGGGGGTTGGACTAGATGACCTTCAGAGGCTCCTTCCAACCCCAACTGCTCTGTGACTCTATACCCTAAGTGAAAACCAAAGACCTGCAGATGTCTATGTAAGGAGGAAGTGTGTGGTCCCTGTTTCTTCCTATTGCCCATTAAGGGACTCTAGATACTTAGTTCAGATGTGCGTGCCCACTGATGTTAACTTATGGACAAGTAAATGCCACTTTAGATGCCTGAAAAGCCCTTAAAATATACTGGAGATCATTATAAAGTTTTGGTAACTGATCCCTCTTACTTTCTTTAAGCAGTAAGAGAAATTTATCTGTGGGAATTAGTACTTATTCAGACATTGGTGTTCTGCTTTGACACATGACTACAAGCAAGGAATGCGACATGATTCTCTCCAATTGACTTTCTTACAGGGTCATGGCAATTTTGTGTTCCTGTGAGAACCATGGAAAAAATGAGAGATGTAATCTACCATCTAACGTTGTCATGCTTTCGGTGCATCATGTTTATAGCAGTTTTGTGTGTGACAGAAAGGACAGCTGAGTCCTGTTTTCACTCAGGTCATGTTCCACTTTCTATACATACAAATAAATTGTCTTTATATAAAATAACATTCTAATCAAAAGAATGCTATATACATATATAAAATATGTAATAATAATAAATTGCATTTTTCCAGCCAAAGACTGGTTTCAAACTAACACTGCCTAAAAGTCAAGCAAGTTCAGCAACTACTGGATTTCTCCTTCAGCTCAGTTAACACTGATGTGGTAGAAACCATCTCAACCAACTGATCCAAATCCCACATATGCTGAGTTTTGAGCATTAGGAATATGCTTCTTGCATTTTACAGGGAGTTGAACCAGCTTAGGAGTGATGTTTTTAATTCTGCTTCCTAAAAATATTTGCTAAGCAGTAATCTGAATAAAACCAGTCAGGGCCACATTCTAACTCCTTATTTTATTAAGATGAAACACGAAGACTCAGCTAAACTCAAGAAAAGCTGTGTTGTCAGGATTTTGGGAACACCTTTACAAATTACTTTACATTACATAGCACTTACCATTCACTATTCAGCGTAATAAATAAAATAAATAAAAGAAAAAAAATCAGGTCAGAGTCTTTTCATGTTTCAATTCTGGCTACGTGATCTCCAAAAATATCTTTATTGTAAACTTGTATGTTATCTGTTGCAGTTTCTGTTTCCCTCCATTGCCACTGTCATGCTTCTATTAAAAAAATATTAAATGTTTTTCAAACAAGTATTTAAATACCCCAAATTACCTTGAATCTTCTTATCAAACACTCTTGTTTTTTCAACCTTGTGTTCTTGCCTCCTCTTTCTGAACAATCATTGTAAGAAAGCTTGAAATGATAATTAGATCTGAATATCAGTAAAAAATTACTTTAAATATGTAATGCTTTGGCTACTTGAAGTCTAAAAAAGGAACATGGTACCTTGTCACAGTGTTATGCAGCAGGGTGTACTTTCCCTTCAGCTCAGCTACTCTCGCTTCTGTGATTTTTCCAACAGAACATAGCTATGGAAGGGAAACAGACAGTTATGAAATCTCCTAAACTCTAATATTTTCTTTCTGCTGCAACTTTTTTATAACTATAATTGGCAGCCTTTTAGTTTCTACAGTCTTTGGTAACACACCAACTCAAACACAGAACCAAATTGAATACACAGATGAAAAAATACTTATTTACATTACAATTCAAAGCAAAAATATAAGAATGTAAAGAATGTGCCTGTGACAACTACAGTGCTACCCACACTACCATTATTCTCTGATTTTCTGTATGAATAAATATTTTATTATAATTCTGTCTTGACTTTGAACTCAGGCTCTAAATTACCTTTTTTCCACATTGCTTAGCTGGTTCAGTTTTGGTATATAGCAGCTGGGCTGAGCAGGTGAAACTGAGGTCTGGTTTGTGCTAAATTGGTGCCTCCACAGGCAACATGGTTGTAAAAATTGGAGCTGGGCTCAAGCTAGATCATCCTCAGGTTATAAACATGTTGCTTTACACACCTGTGAAGGCATTTCAGCAAAACACACTCCATGTACGTAGTACTAAAATACTTGTATGTGTGTGATGCAGCATATCCATCTCTGAGGTGATTCCTCAGCTGTCTTGAGGACAGTAATTTGGCCTAATTAACCAGTTCTTCTTAATATAAATAGGACTAGGAGCCAAATTTTGCCACAGGGAAATAACACAGCAGCAAGATGACAGTATCTCCTGGGATACATCTTTAGAAAAACCTTTTCTTTCCCTTTCTTGGTTACAGGTAAGGAGAACTAGGTAAGGTGGTCTGGCTCTAAGTCCACAGTTTGCCCTTTTGGGGCAACAAGTCAAATCTGCAACTTCTATGGGAACCTGCCAAGAAATGTGGTTGTGCAGATCTGAAATACGAAACAAAATTACTACAGCACCAGGAAAATCCCAGAAGTTATACTTCTACACTTACGTATGACACAGCCACCAGAGAAGGGCCTTTTGATGAACTAAGGGCCACTTAAGAGATCCATATGTGGGCTATTCTGTACATTCTCATTTCTTGAATATCAAAGAGAAACTGTTTGGAACCAGTCAAGAAGCAGAACCCAAGTGAACATGCCAGAGGAAGTATAGATTTTGTTGATAGCTATTGGATTTAAGTATTTTTTTAAGATCCACTGCAGAATATTTCATGGTAGCAAAGACAACCTTTGCTGTCTGCAGCCCTGAGAAAAGGAAAGCAGATCTGTCTTTCATTTTTATTTGGATAAGATTAAAGATAAGCAGCTCTCACATGTTTATTTTTGCATCCCTTATGATCCAAATATACTGTTCACTGAAGTTCCCAATGCTAATTAGCTCTTCTGTGAGAAAGAAAGTATTTCCCTATCTAACCCTATTATTTCTTTGCCTGTAGGAATAGTTGTCCTATCTGGGTGGCACCTCCTAATTGTTCTTTTCCACGTTTATCTGTTCTGTACCTCTGAGCTTCACACTGCTTAGCTTCTCACTTCAGATTTAAGCCATGTTTGACAATGTTTCCATAGACATAAACTTGCTTGTCCTTGAGGCTGTGTCTTCTTCTATGCATCCATAAGCTTTTTATACATTTTACACTTAATTTCTCAGTTCAGTTCAGTGCAAAGAGCTCTGTTCCAAAAACTTCTGGTTCTATACAATGTGAAGACATAGCTTTGAGGACTACATATGACATAGCTTAACCACTATGTCAAAGCAAGTGAGACTTCTGTGAAAAGTATCATCACCAGATAGTTTCTATTGCCAAAACTTTATCTGCCACCAGAGAGTCAATGCTGGGCTACCCTGATCCCAGGATTTGTTATTAAAGCCCAGCACACTGTTTTCTCCAAGATTATTGGGAAGGCAGAAGGGAAAGAAAGAGGCAACAGCTTGCAGGGAAGAAATAATTGTGGAAGAAAGGAGGAAAAGCATGAGCCTACTGTTGAAAAATCCCAATATTTGTCATTATAAAACCAGATGAGAAATGATGCTCCTGATATACAGATATATAATGCTTTCCAGGCTGCCTTTCCCACTGTGTGATAGTGGGTGATGTGTAAATGAAGTGAAACTCAGAAGTGATTTTAACTGAATCAATGGTTGCTCCCAGAAATTCACAGAATGCCTAGAACAGGGCTAGCAATTGTTTTTCTTACACACATCTATCATGCTGAGGAATAGCAGATATCCAGTCCCAGAACAGATTGCCTGTTGATAACAGAAATTAGGAATAGGATTACAATGACAGTAGGTACCCCCTTGGACCTGGAACTACAGTTGTGCAGTCCACAAAGTACGAGTAACATTTTTTTCAAAAGAAGGTGAAAATGAGCAGGGATCTATTCCCTGCCCATGCAGATTTGCATCTGCCTCTGACGTTCCATTCCAGATCATCTCCTCACATATTTTTAATACATTTTTATTTAAAGGAAAAACATCACTTAGTGGAGAAAAATATCAGCTACTAGGTTTCCCTCTAGCTATCAAAACAGCATTTGGAAAACTGTAATCAAAGGGCAACAATCCAGAGCAAATCTTTACTCATGAGGATAATTTTTCACTTACATAAACTGACTTAAATAGGGATACTTGAAAGAGTGAGCATTATTTCCCCAGCTAATGTTTTCTGAAACTTTGAGTCTTACCATACTACCTCCAAACCACAACATACAGAAATCACTGTTTGCAGTTTTGTTTATCTCCATTTGGCTTTAGAAGAAGCTGTTGGAATCAGAAATTAAATCGTGCCCCTAATTTCATGTGCCGGTGCTTACAACGGATTTTGTCCTGAATAGTAAATACAATCTAATGGGCATTCTGGGTCCATTTACCCTTTAAAAAAATCTGGTAAAGCTAATACTATTATCAATAGTAAAAAATAAATCAGACTGATGCAACTGAAATTTAAGCTCTGAACTGCTTGGCCAGTATATCTCTATAAAAAATATATTGTAGGCAGTGCCTTGAGTCCTAATGTGTTCCTTATCCTTAACTTAAATAGTCTTCCTTCCATGGGCTCACAGAGTTGCTCTGTTCTGAAACCAGGGAAATGGACAACAATTCTAATTTGACCTATAAAGCATTATATGGTATTATAATAATTATTTCTAAGTCAGAAGATTTACACTGATGTAAACAGTATAACACCACCAAAGAGCTTTAAACACATTTTCTGAATTTCTGGATGCCAGTTGCCTCTTTAAACTACAGCTATTGTATCTGGATCACAGATTTAACAGAGAAGTATATAAGAATTCTTGTAAGCAGATGCCATAATATAAAACACAGCTTTATTGTTCAAGTTCAGCATTAGATTTCTTATTTTAAATACCACAAGCTAAATTAGAGCTAGAATTCATAAATATTTCTTTTTACCTCTATTTATGAAGTTTGCAATAGATGAGTCAAATTTTCCTTTGAGAGTCTGTCTAATTTAAATTAGGTTCATCTTTGTCTTTACTATCATAAAAGGCATCTTTTAATTAAGTAACATTAATTATTAAATTGCACTAGAAAGAAAGGTTAATAATTTTATTCCTCTGTAGCTAGATGATGTCTGTTATGGGCACAGATGGAGTATTGTTCTTTCCTGGCTGTGTCATGGTAAAAATTACAGACTTCTAACATATATTAAGTACACAAATACATATAAATCCTGAGTATATGCACACTTTATTTCATTGACCTGCATCTACAGATTCTAAAGGTCCTACTCCATTTCATTTGATCAATAGAATCATAGAATCATAGAATCATTAAGGTTGGAAGGGATCTTAAAGATCATCAAGTTCCAACCCCCCTTCCACGAGCAGGGAACTCTACCAACTAGACCAGTAAGAAATGAGACACATGATCTGCAACAGCAGAGTAAATGCAGAATATCTGAGATGCATAATTAAAATCTGGACATTGATGAGATTATTTTAATTTTGTAAAAATGTTTGTATCTGTTATATCTACCAGTAATTTAAAAAAATTATACTACATACATAACACACAGCCTTAATTGTCTTGGATAAAGCTCAGAAGATTCCTATGAAATCTAGTTCAAGAGTCTTACAAAGAGTACTCCAAAAAACCCACCCAAAGCCAAAACTAAACCTCACCATGGCCTATCTTCCACATGTAACACAAGACTCTACTTATTACGTTTGACATCCTCTAATTGCTAATAATTGCAACATGAAAATCTGATGTAAGAAATCACCTACAATATTCCTAATGTTTTGGTTTTTTTAATGAGTCCTTTATAGACCACCCAACCAGGATGAAGAGACAGATGAAATACTCTGTAAGCAGCTGGGCAGAGAAGTTTCATGATATCTAGTCCTTGTTCTCATAGGGGACTTCAATTTATGACGTCTGCTGGGAATAAAACACAGCAGAGAGGAAACAGTCTGAGAGGTTCCTGGAGTGTGTGGAAGATAATGTCCTGAGACAGCTGGTGAGCCAACTAGGAAAGGCACCCTGCCAGACCTGCTGCTTGCAAACAGGGGTGGATGTGGCTGTTGGAGACTGTCTTGGGAAGAGTCATCAAGAAATGAGTTTTTGATTCTTAGAGAAGTAAGAAGCAGAGTTAGCTGAAGTGCCACCTTGTACATCTGAAGAGCAGAATCTGGCCTGTTTAGGGATCTGGTTGACGTGAGTCCCTTAGGAGGCAGTCCTGAAAGGCAAAGGAGTCTAGGAAAGCTGGATGGTCTTTGAGAAAGAAATCTTAAAGGCACAGGAGCAGGCCATCCCCATGTGCCAGAAGATGAGGAGGCAGGGAAGAAGATTGGCCTGGCAGAACAGAGAGCTTGGGTTGGAACTCAGGGATGACCTTTGGCACAAGGGGCAGGCCACTCAGGAGAACTACAAGAATGTTGTGAGGTTATTCAGGGACAAAAGTAGAAGGGCCAAAGCCCAACTAGAACTTAGTCTGGCTACTGCCATAAAAGATGATAAAGGATGCTTCTATAAGTACATTAGCAACAAAAGGAGAACTAAGGAGAATCTCCGTCCTTTATTGGATGTGAGGGAAAACACAGTAACAAAGGATAAGGAAAAGAATCAGGTACTTAATGTCTTCTTTGTCTCAGTCTTTAATAGTAAGTTCAGGTTGGGGGTACTCAGTCTATTGAGCTGAAAGAGAGAAGGAGCAGAACCAAGCCCTCATAATCCAAGGAGAAATTGTTAATGACCTTATACACCACATAGACACACACAGGTCTGTGAGGCTGAATGGGACCCTCCCAAGGGTAATGAGGGAGCACTCACCAAGCCACTTTGGTAAAGCCTTTGACACCACTTCCCACAGCATTCTCACACATAAACTGGCTTCTTATGCCTTAGACAGGTGTCTGCTTTGCTGGGTAAAAACGACTGCACTGCAACAGGCTGCCCAGGGAAGTGGTTGAGCCACCATCCCAGGACGTATGCAAAAGACGTGTAGGTTTAGTGCTTAGGGACATGGTTTAATGGTGGACTTGGCAGTGTTAGGTTGACAGATGGACTCAGGGATCTTAAAGGTCTTTTGTAACCTAAATGATTCTATGATCATTGGTAAAAACATGAGGTCAAGCAAGATATGTTTGCATAAGCTCTGAGTTAAACAAAAAAACAGTACACTTTGGCAGCAGTGACTGTAAAGAGTATTAGACCTTCCAGCTTGCAACCTTAGGGAAGTAAGCTTGCAAGTTAGTTCAAAAAAAGTAACAATTCAAAGAACTAACAAGTCAAAACAACTCCTAGCAAAATAGCCAACAGTATTTACATATGTCCATACACACACAAACATAACATTTCTAAATGAAGCTTTGTGTTAATTTTCTTGGGTCTATCTGATCTGTATGAGCCATGCGTTTATAAAAAAAAGCTGTGTACAAGACTAACATTCCAAGTTTAAAAAAGAAGTTACATTTCACTCCCCCTTCCAGAATTCCTTCCAGAATGCACTCAGAGTTCATTTTATTGCAGGGGTAAGAAAAACGGTGGTTGCCCTTGGCTCAACTCATTTTATTGCTACATTGAAAAGGAAAAGAATGAGTGAGAAGATAAAAAGGTGAGAAAACGAGATAGTGAATAGCAGTTGAGGGCTTTTTTTCTTTTTCTTTCCCCAGTCTTATTTTAACCATAATGCCTTGGAAATAACCGAGATCATTTTATTATACCAGTGATCTCAAATGTCAAGTTTGGAATATAGTTGGATAAAGAGCACGTATTCTTATACTGTTGAGTCTTCCAGTCTCTTTCCATGTCAGTTGTACTTAACTGTATTTTGCTTTTATTTCTCATTATACAATGAACTGGGACCTCATACATTTAAGCACACCCAAAACTGATAGATCTTCTGGATAAACTAAAATAAGTTTTCCTAAATGGAAAATTATTGGAAAGTTGGATGAAGATTTATCTGCTAATGGATAGTTGCTTGGCAACTTTTTGCTTTATTTTCCCCTGTATTCTCTGGAATGAACTTGCATTAAAATTATGGAAATATGTATTTTATTAGAGGATTTATTGGTATATTCCCTTTAATTTAAGTTTTCTATTATGTGTATTTTATCCTATTAAATTACCTTTTTTTTACTTTACACTTATCTTTAACTGATTAACATTAGTGTAATTGTTTAACTTTGTTACATTTTTCCATGTTACCTCACTATCTGAAGCTTGGCTATTCTACTAGAAAAACAAAACAGAACAAAACAAAACCCAAGTCCAAATTCCAGACTAAATTTGTTTCCTTCAGTCAGTGCAAAGTCCCATGAAATAATAATACTGGGTAATCCTGTCCTATGATAAAGACTGTGGAGGAAGATTTTGCTGAAAAGGGGAAAGGGAAGGGCACATCCTTTACATTTTTCTAGCAGGAAAAGGTGGATTTTTTTGCTTTGGACAGGAACATTTTAAGTATAGGGATCCATGAGAAAAACAGAATACTTGGGCTCAGATAACTGCTCTGTACATCTGCATAACTTTTCCCTATATCTGTACCAGTAATAAGTTCATATTTGCTTGCTATTAACACCTCACCATCAGAACTCTCTTCAAAATGTCTTCAAGAAATTCCAAGGAAAAGTGAGCACAATCTGAGATTACACACAATATTTATGGAATTGAGGGAGCTCTTGTATGTCTTTGCAGTTTGACTTCAGGTCAAATAGCCTCCGGACATGGGACCATGGTAACTTCTCTGAAGTTGGAAGGTGGATATAGATGAGGTCTTAGAAAACAGGGAAGATATCAGAATATGAATGGGAATTAAAACCACAGAAGGGAGAGGTCCTACCTGATACATAAGGGACACTTCTACGTGAGTAAAACTTATGGAATCTGCCCCTAACTAAATCAACACCTCCTCAACCCCCACATTGACTGCAGTAGACTTTTCTGTTCTCCATTTTAACAGCTTATATGCCATTCTTTCTGATAGTCACCTCAAAACGATACACCAAGGTCTTCATCTGGAATTTCAAAACAAGTTTTCTTTAACACAAATGTGATATAAGTAAGAACTTCAACATTCCTTGTTTTGGATTTCAAGACTTTTTAAGCTTCTTTTAGGACACTCCAGAAAATAATAAAACTAAGCCAAATTTTAAACTTTAAGAGAGGAGGTAATCTGAATGTTGTTCTAAATCCTTGCACTCTTTTTATAAAAATATCAAGAAAAGCATGGAAGATAAATACAGCCACCACCAAAAATATACTGATTAGCATCAATTACTCATAATCATTATGAAAGTGAAACTTTTGAAGGCTTCCTAGGAAAGACTTAATTTCAACAAGTCACTAGAATCTCTGCATTTCACAGAAATGATGAATTTAACATGTGTTTCTAATTATGTTTTGCAGATACTGGAAATAACTAAAATGTATTTTAAACTTGAATTAAATAATAACACTTTCTACCTCTTAATTCTAAGCTGTAGGTTTTGTAATTATAACAAGTCATTGTGACTACACTTTGTGCTATTTTAACACATAGAACAACTCAACATTTTATATTAATGTTGTTTATTTCAAGCATCTGAAACATCTTGTCAAACAACTCTTTTGCCTGTAATTGGAGATAATAGAAACATATCAAGTGGTTAATATATTTTATAGTTTGTATATGCTCAGGATTTCAGTATAGTATTAACCACTTAGCCAATTTGCTATGTGAGGTTTGGAATTTTCTCTCTGTTTATTTGAAGAGCTTTTCTTAACTCTTTTGGATAACAGTCAAATGTTTAAACATTCAGTGAAGAAAAAGGATAAATGCTCCTCTTAGAACAGAAAGCTTTGTATCCTCTGTGAAAACCCTTACTGGGTCCACAGTTTGGACACGATACAGCTCAAGTGCTTCTTAGTCTGGGAAGAAGGCAACACCATCTCCCATTGGCTTTTCAAGTGTTATGTCTACATGGCAGGGGTGCATGAGCTGCCAGCATGCTGAAGCCATGCTACGACTTGAATTTCTACCCATCAGTATCCACAGAATCCTTTTCATCCTTTAGGAGAGGTGAGTTAGGGATATCTGCTGGTGTTTGGCTTGCCTGGTCCTGACACCTCCGAATTATGCAGACAAAAGCTGGGACCCATGATAATGCCCAAAGGGAACGGAAGCTTTCTCCTCAAGTTCAGCCCATTGATCACAGCAAGTTTATAACTGAGCTTGCACTTGTGCTAGAACAGTGCAGAACTGTCTACTCAGAAATGGAAAACTAGGAGTGTCTGCTCCAGGTCCTTAGCATCACCGTTGCCATCAATCAGAACTGAGAGCAATTTGCTAACAATAAAATGAGGAGAACTCCAGCATACTAACTTGGCTTCTAAATGGTTTAATATAATGGTTTACATTGTTCTCAGGTTCTGAGAATTTCTGTGACCTCTGATAACTTCTGAAGTCCTGGGTACTTCAAGATGGAGCACTGAAAAATGAAGGAACAACCATGAAGAACCTACAGAGATAGTCTTTGTAACCTGTGTAGCAAGAGACTTATCTCAAAAAAACCCTGCTCTAAAGCCTGAACAGTCTTGGTGCCAGAGAATGTAATGCTTATAAGAACTTCTATGACAATACATTGGACAGTTTTCACCTGCTTCCCCCTTTTTGCTACAGGGTTTGAAGAATGCACAACAAAGTGAGACCATTACTTAGAAATTCTTCTTCCTCAAATATTCTTTTGCAAACCAAAGTCAACATAAAAGTCTTTCCAAATCAGATTGCATTAGGAAACAGGTTTCCAAGTAGAGGAAACTGTAACAGGTTATTTTGCCACATAGGGTTGTTATTTACACATAAATTCCAGGTAATTTGTAAAGTTTAAATGGCAAGAAACTAATGCAATTACTTCAATTTCTAAATTTTGTTTGCATTTTCTAATTTGTGCAGAGCCCCTACATACTAAAAAAAAAAAAAACAATTTTTTTTTTTTTTGCATTTTCCAGAATGTTTGGTCTACATAATTTTTATTACAACCTATAATAAAGAAAAAAAACCCCAAACATCATGCCATACAAAAGAGGAGTAGGTTCAGAAAAATTAAGACTCTAAGGAACTTCTGAGCACCAGTTAGTCCAACCTTCTGCTCAAAGCAGAGTCAGTGTTAAAGTCAAACCAGGTTACTTCAGGGTTCTGTTTTAAAAATACAGTTGCTGAATAAATATTGCACCAGTTATAAGACAGTCTCTGTATTCTGCTGGTGCACCAACAGCCCTCTCTATGTTTTACCCAAAAGAAGATATTGACTTGTCCTGAAGTATCCTGAGTCTAAACATTGATTACTTTATTTTGTCTCACTTGCATGTTTTTTTCCCAAGCCATTCAGTTCAATACTGAAATGCATTACCTTTAAACTTTAGGAAGCATAGGGAAGGAAAAACGAGATGCCAGAATATAAGAGAACACAGTGTATAAAGAAGGCAGTGTATTTAAGATTCTGATTATTTTTAATAATCAAAATTAACTCATTACATTATTTCAGACTGCTTTCCAGCATTTATAAGAAACAAGAAACACCCCAGTGAGTCTCCTTCTTGCCTTTGGCAACAGAGGGAGCCAAAGATGACTAACTCGCTCAGACAGCACCAGATGTTTAGATGTCCTAAGCTCTGTTTTTAATGTAAAGTGTTGCATCACAATTTATATATGCCCAGTAAATATCATCATTATACTTTTTATTCATTCATCTATATCACTTATTTTTCAATATGCCTCAAATATCCATACAGTGTTACAGAGGATTAACACTTTCTAAAATTACCTACAATTTCTCTACTCAGCAGTATTTCAGGCTTCAGCACATATTTCAAAGTATTTTAGGAAAACAAGATCAAAACCCCTCATTTAAGACTATAAATATTTAGTTACAAGGTAAATCATAGTGATCACAATTTCAGTGCAATTCTGCATTCCTTTTTTGTGGATTGAGAAACATTTAAAGTACAGACAGGAACAGCTACACTGCAGATACTGAGGGAAGGATATGCCTTGTTTAAGCAGTCAGTCATTATTCCAGAGGAAGGCTCTGATGGTAGAAGGTAAAGAAAAATGCAGTACAATTTTTAAATTAATGCTGTCATTAGAGTTAAAAAATAAGGTGGAATCCCTCGCATTGGTACCTTCATACACGGTGAGTAGATTTTGTAGTGTAAGTGTGGAAAGCCCCAGGAAAAGCCCATTTATTAGTCTTTCAAGTAGAAGATTTGACATGAATCTTTTTCAACACTTAATTTAGGTGATAAACAGTGATACCTGAACCCATAAGGTTACTGGTTGCACAAATGCTGTCAGGCATTTCTCTCCTGATGTTTGTGATGAGCAAAATGATAACAAAGTAATAAGTACATTTATATACAATGAAATTTATATGTAAATCCATTTTGCCTTGAAAGTACCAGTTACAGGAAAAAAAATTGTAAGCCATTTCTATCCTGAAGCTAAAATAATTTTAAAAATTTAACAAGGTGTTTTTTTTTGTATTTCATGAAATGCTTCACAAATTATTTTGCCCTCTTTCCTAGTCTAAGAAAAACACCAAAAAAAACAGCAGGAAGACTGCATGCACTTCTGAGCTATAGCATTACAGTATTTCACAAAGTGAGGGCATAAGGTTTATGGTTCCTTGAACTTATGTGTCAAAAGGAAAGTGACGTGGCTATATTTGTTCCACATACAAGCCAGTGAGTCAGAAGTCAGAAGTAAAATAAAAAAAAAAACGAGCTTGAGAAGCTCACCTACTCACTTTATTTTAATATGAGTCTTTTATACCAATATTAGCATTGAAAGACTCACAGTCTACTACAAAGTATTTCACATTAAAAATCTACATACAGATGATGCTACATAAGCAAGACAAAACTGAGAGGGAAGTACAGGCACACATGAAAAGCAGTAATATAGTTAGTTCCAGTAGTTATAGCACTATCTGCCTTATACAGAATTTTTACAATTTTACTTTTTTTAATTACAGATGGATCAGCCAGGAATCCTTTAATGAAAAATAAACTGCTGAAAAGCCTTCTAAAGCTAACAAATAACTAACTAGGAAAAACAGTATTAGGAATTCATTCCCATAACAGTTTTGTCCCCCAGTTCATGGGAAAAGGCATGGAAGGTATAAAAATCAGCCACCATTAAGATAATGCAATGGGTAAGAAAACATGGCATCTGGCAGCCAGTTTTGTCTTGCATGGCTGGCTAACAGGGGTGATCAGAGACTGGTAAGGCAGGTATTTCAGGAAAGGAGGCAGCTTTCCTGCTGCCCCTTGTTTGGTCATGAACCTCAAAAGTACAGTTTGACATCAGCTGGTTTTATTGGAGCAGGGTTTTGCAGGGATGTAAAAGGAATTTTCCTGAAAAAGACACAGCAGGGAGAGGCTTCTGAATTTGTACTTTCATCTTAGAGTGCATTCTGGTTTATTTTCTCCATGTACTTGGCCACCTACAGGGCCTTCTGTGGCTTTAGATAAAGAAAATACTGAGCAGTAAATTCTAGATTTGGGGCAGGCAGTTCTTCAGATGTCATGGGAGAAACAGAACGAAGATAGAGGAACTTAGTCTCATGGACCTCTCTTTCCTTACAAATATGGTCCTTGCCTTAACAGAAGGAGTGATGTTCTTTGACCACATGAATTTTGTTATACGTATTACATTTACAATTGTTTATATAAATATGTTCTATTCTACTTACATGCTCTATGTGAGTGTTGCCTTTCTGCCTGTTGCCAGAATTTATAAATAAAGACCAATTTAAACAGATAGGGAATCCATGTGGCTACTAGTTCTATGTAATCTGTGTCTCAAGAGTATTATTAACAATTAAAAACAAATTAAATACGACTGACTGCCTTCCTTTTTGTGCTCTAATGTGTTCTCACAGACACATGAGGAAACTGAACAGGAAGGCCCAAGATCCAGTGGACAAAATAAAGCATGAAGAATGGCTACTGAATGAAAAAAATAAAACAATTGAAATAATAAAAAAGAATCCTAAATCAAAATTAGTTTCCAGTGTGGACTTCTGGTATTTATTCCACATTATCAGAAAAACTGAACATTTAATAATTTTCCATCCTCTTTCTCAAACAAAATGTATCATAGAATCACTGAAGTCTACAGAAAACAAAAAATATTACTATTACAATTGACTCTTAACACATCCCTCCTCTACCACCAAAGTGGTTTATATGAATGAGCTCAGGTTTGTTTGTATCAGTCATTTGAACTGCTGACACAAACCTGGATGTTTTCCAGCAACTCTAGAGATTTTAACCCCCATCACAAAGCCAGAAATCAAAAGGATAGTAAGCTGTTGTGTTTTAAATTGCCATAGTCACTAACTTAAATTAACTTCTGTCTATAGTCTTAACTTTGTTATTTTCTATTTGACCTTCATTCCAGGATTTGCCAGTAAAAAACCTTGCTCTGAAAAATCATGGGAAATGGTTCATGCTGCTTTTGATAAACTTTCAACAAACAGTACTAAGACAAGTCTATTAAACCAAAATATGTTACTTCTTTAACCTTGTAACCACTCAGTAATAATGGGAACAGAATTAAAATATTCAGTAGAATTTAAGGGTATAGTGACCTAACAGATATTTTATCTTTAGGAATGTCTGTAAGATTAAGATATCTCTTCAGTCCACAGAAGGAAAAACAAAATCCTACAAAGAGATTAAAAGCATAAGAAAATGACCTTTAACCAAACAGAAGACCTTGATAGAAAATTCTCACTTGTGGTCATCATTTTTTATTCAGTTAGGTCCTTTCACAGTTGAAAAAGATTGGGGTATGGGTTTTGTGACTGCTTAACTACTTTAAAGCTTGAGGCACTCAACGGACCACTCTAGAGATTTAGAAAAGCCATCTGGAAAGAAAATCTATTTATAAACAAACTGCAGTTTTGAGTTTTGATCTGGTCCAGTATTTCTGTCATTAGTTAACCTGCATCAGCATCTTACACGACAAGATTGCTCAGTGCTCCTGCTAAATGCAAAGGTTCGTGAAAAATGCAGTTTTGAAAGTTTGCTTCATCTATCCCAAGGAAGATAAAAAGCATGAAACCAAAAGGGCTGTGGTTTCCTACTTTGAATTTCTGAAGGAAGAAGCAAGTCCTGACAAATTGCTGGGAATGGATATCCTCTGACTGAAAAGGAAGGAAGAGCAGTCCTCAATTACAAGACATCTCCAGATAGCAGAAGCACACACATACCTGATGGAGCAATGGGTCTTCTGGGCTTCACCCTGCTGACAGTGCAACACCAGACTCAGCACAGAATCAGGAGGACAGTCGATCGTTGCAAGATTACAGAAATCTCACTCAAAGGAGGAAGTAAATATCCCAAAATGAAGGTATATAAAGGACCAAGGAATTAATGTCTTAGGACAGAGATATTTGAAAGGCTCAGATACCTCACATTGCTGTCTGAACTTTATTTTCTTTGACATTCAGCAGCACTAGAAATTTCCACCCTTCTTGAAGTCACTCAGTTCAAATTTTATGTTAGGCTTTCAATGCAGCACAGTAGTCCTAAATAACAATATTTGATATGCATGTAAACATTTCAAGGAAATTCATAAGATGTGGTCTACCAAGGATAATTATTATTATTTATTTTACAGAGACAGAATAGTTTGTCCAATCCAAAGCCACAAAGCAGATAGAGTTCATTGTGAACTGAATAAACAACAGTGTGGGAGGAATGTGCCTTCCCAAATAACAAGGATTTAGGAATTCTCTTTCTAAAGCTTATCAAAAGAGGCTGGTACAGCTTTCCTCAATTTGACAGTTACAGTCATACAGGAGAACAAGGCTCTGTTAATATCTGATTTTAGAATTACAGAAAAAAATAATTTGGATCCTATAAGTCAAATTTTAAAAAATAAAATGTCACTCACAAATTAAATTATTACATTCCATCTACCGTTACAAACATTTCAGTTTTGATGCATTTTTAACAAAACCAAAGGGATGCCAATGTCTTACACCCAAGCTGCAGTCCAGGTCCTTCACCTCCTTGCTGGGGAAATGTCATGATCTGAAAGGGAGATACACAGTTTTGTCTGATAACTAAAAGCAACGTGGCAGGTGCTGGAATGCTCATTTAGAATATGTGAAAGGTAGATCCAAAATCCATTTCCCAAGAAAGTGCCCAGACCATTGCCCTATGCAGGAATCTGAAAGAATTGTTGTAACAGGTTAGACAAGTGACACTTTTTACCAAGCCTTCCTCCTGTATTATCAACCAATATAAGCCTGTGATCTCTGTAAAAGCCAGTAACTTTCCAGAGATCATGAACTTACAGAGTATGTGTATGACTAATGTCTGCTTAATGTTTAATCTCTATTATGAGTAATTTCAAATAGGGTTTAGGGAAA
>NW_009953947.1:2501813-2511343 GCF_000747805.2 Chaetura pelagica
AAAGAAATTGTTCAGACTGGGCTAACTAAACAAGAACCAGTATAAAAGTCCTTCACACATACAAGTTATTTGGCTCTTTACTGGACTATGAATGCACAAAGATATGTCCATGTAACCTTGCTTTAAGGCACAAGGAAAATGGCATAGATATTAAAACATCAGAGGCACCATGTGAGAAAGGCAAAAGTAGAATAAAAATGAGGAAGCATTTGGCAACTGTCACCTGGAGCCAGAGTATTCCATTTGGTGTGATTAGTCACACAAAGTACATTATTAACTCTTCAAGCTGATACAAGGCACAATAAAAAGGAAAGCAGGAATAGAAAAAACAGGTATACTGAAAAAATACCTCAAACTGATGGAGCCATGGGAGCTTGGCTTGCTTTAGGTTTAGAATTCAGGACATTATTCAGACCACCAGTCTTGCTGTGGGTTTTCTGGGCAACCAGTCCAATAGTTAGGATCCCATGCACTGAAGTGGGGATATTAAGTTCCTTTCCCTCCACTTAGAAAGATTAAACAAAAAGTACTTAGAACCAGATGACTGTAATAATGAAACAATAAAATGAAATAATGAATATTTCAGGTAACTATTTTAAGCAGTGTTAGATGAAATAGAAAGTGTTGCTTACCCTCCTTAGTTTATGATCCTTTCCTGAAAACGTTTGGAACCAAAACTATGTGTGTGTTTCATTGTGCTTTGGGATGTAAATCATTGTCACGAATACATCTATTAAGTTAAAAAAAGTTTTAAGAAGAAGCAGACTGAGTGCCAGTGAAGGTATTGCTGTGCTAAACCTCAAACTGGGAAAGGGTTCTTTTTCACCTGTTCCACTTGCTGTGCTAAAACTAGTCTGTCTTTAAAAAGTACTCTTAAAACTCTCAGATGTTAAGAAACAGATGTTAGAAGATTATTATAACACAGAGCTAAGTGATTTTTTTTTTCCCCTGAAAGAAAATCCCTGTAAAACAAGGCATGAATTTAAACTGCACAAGTGATCAGCTCACAAGCAGCTCACCATTTTGCTTACACACACTTGTTCTGAGTCAGGAATCCTCACTAAAACGTGCTATTCTAGCAGGCACTACCTACTTTGCTCTGCTATTAATCACTCATGATGCAAGCACTCCCACCCATTTCTGAGAACATTGTAGGCAGTCTGATAACTCACAGGCTTCAAGCTGGCTTTATAAACTTGCTCCACTTTTGCATACTTCCTCATACTGCTAGTTTCTCTGTGAAGATGAAGCTGCTTGTTTACTTAATCTTGCTGAAGACGGCTCTCCTTGCTGTAACAGATGTCTTTGCAGCTGTTTCAGAAGATGAAGAGGATGCTAAAGAAGGAAAAGTTACTGGGACTTGTCCTATAAAGCTCAAAACTAATCAGAAATGTGATGAAGGAGAGGATTGTCCCTATCAGATAAATCTGCCTCCCATGACCATCCAGCTACCCAAAGAATTCAAACTACTTGAGAAGACTCTCAGAGAAGTACAGACCCTTAAAGAAGCAGTAAACAAGCTGAAGAAATGCTGCCAAGATTGCAAGCTGCAGGCAGATGACAACCAAGAAAGAGACACTAGTAATGAGTTCCTGCCACCTAATGCAGAAACTCCAGCAGAAAACAGCAAAATCATCCAAGATAACAGAGTAAAGGAACTGCAAAGCAAGGTTAACAGAATGGCAACCAGCTTAAAAAATGCAAAGAGCCAAATTCAGACACTGCAGGGTCGTTTAGAGAAGATGAATCTCATAAATATGAATAATGTAGAACATTATGTTGACAGCAAAGTTGCTAATTTGACATTCGTGGTGAACAGCCTTGATAACAAATGTTCTTCTAAATGTCCAGCAATGCAACCAAGACCTGGTATGTAACCTGTTAATTCTTGCTGCCTGTATAAGCTTTCTGTGCGTTGCTCAAACAAAAGATAAACAATTTAAAGCATGTTTTAACCAAATAGCTGTGTTACTAACTTTACAAGTATTTGCTCTTGCAGTGTTTATTTATACTCCTGTAAAACATTTCAGCTGCCACTAGAGGGTTACTGGGAGCTGCAGGTGTTCTGTTCTTCCTATAATTAGACTTTACTATGAGATTTAAAACATAATTTTTCAAATTACTTGTTTTTTGCAATTCAATTAGCTTTATTTTACTGAACTACCCTTCATTGAGGCTTTTGAAGATCAGTGAACTACATATGTTTTATCCTTGGATGAGAAAGGGTAAATTTTCCTAAGGTATGCCTTAGAAAACTGCACGTGTTTGGTGTTTTGTTTTTTTTTTTTAATGTGAAATACCTACTCTTCTGAAAAGGTCTGCATTATTGATACATTAAACATCAAGTGAATATATTAAAACGAGTTTTTAAAAGATGAATAACAAAGTAATTTGTCTGTCATCACACAAGGCTCAGCTAAAAAACTCTTTAACAGTCACAACTGGGTAACTTATGTATCAACAACTTCACTAAACTTTAGCATTTCAAAAATATTTTTTAATTATTTTTTTAATATATGCAATATAAAACAAGAAACAGGTGTTACCACTGACAAACACTTTTTTCTTTTATTTTTTAAGCATCCTAATTAATATCAATAAACAGATCTAATAATTTTTTTCTAATGTTGACTTCTTAAGGGAAGACAGAGGGTTTTTTTAAGTAATGAAGTTGTTGTATCACTTAAAATAATCTTTGAAAACAATAAATATTTAGTAGATTGTCATGTATTCTACCACTTAGATGTCATACATGTGAAGTTAGGGCTCTCTAGAGATGAAACAGAGAAAGATCAGGCTGTGTTATAGTTTTTAAGCCTTTGTGGCTTAGTGTTCACATTGAAAATTAAACTTTTCTTCTGTCCACCCATATGGAAAATGGAAGGATTTGAAAATGTTGCAGTGTATGCACAGCTGAAATTCTTGAAAGTGTGAAAAAAGTAAATTAATAATAATAAAGGTAATGCTATGACTATATCAGCAGTCAGTTTAAAACAGATATAAATGAGTATAAATCAATTGCCTTAATTCAGATATAAAACATTCACAAAAAGAACAAGTGATATTTGGTACATTGGTAATGGGCAATGAATCAAATTCAAGTACAGTACTTTGCAACAGACTATATTAATTTGAGATATTTCTCACAGTTATGGAAATGTTGGGTAATGTTCATAGCATGTGATCATGGAGACATTCCTTGCATGTTACAGTAGCTGATACTAAATGTGTTTGTGGCATCAATATATACCTTGTGAAAACTAGCAAGGATAACAGCTACAACTGTTTCCTATACAGGAGCTATTCTTGCATCCACTCACAGTAACAGCAAAACTTTCTTTAAGCAGGAGTTGAATCAGATTATAAAAGCATTTTATCTGAAATATATATTCTTTGCTAATATCTGCAATGAACCTTAGTCCATGAAAAATCTTACACCAAATTCAGTGAAGTAGAATCTATTGTGGATTTAGATTTGGCTCTTAAGCCTTTGATTCCTACACTTTGTGCTTTCATAGCTGCCCAGTTTTCTGTGCTGGCAAAGAAGGAGTTCTGAGTCATATGGCCTGCTGCAGCATGAGAACACTCCTCACTTTCAAGAAGTAGTTTGTTCAAATTTTCTAGGAAAAATATGTAATTTGAGTCTACAAATGAACATGCCTATCAATCCAAATCTGCTATAGGAATGAACATCATGGTTTTGACTCTTAACTCAGAATTTCTGAGAGCTCTCTGTGTCACTCACTTAAGAACACAGAATTACAATGCCATGCTGTTGAATACAATTGGAAGACACTGTGGATCAAAAATGGATTTTAACTCTGCAGGAAAAACGTGGGGAGTATTTTTCTTCTGAATAAAATAAACCACTAACAAGTGGGGAGAAAGCTGTATTAATGGTAGATGCTACAACTTTTCTTTACAATAAATCCAGCAACATCACATACACAGGAAAACATCATCACTTTCCTAGGTTCATCTTTCTAGGAATCACAGTATTAGTCCAATAAATGAATGAGACATTTTATTACCTTTTTCCTGCTTTCTAAAGTACAGTCAACATTAATGCATGAAACATTCCTAATGATGTTATGTTCTGCATGATGTCAGCTGAACAATAGCCAGGTTAAAGTTATTCCCATATGGAAAAATTGTCTCTCTGCCACACTGTCAGATGAAGATTTAAATTACAGACAGGGTGTGATGGTATATATTTAAATACAATAAGCAACAGGTGTCTAACCATGAAGCATTAAAAACGTGGACTGAAGAAATCAGGCTGAATTTACAGGAGGTAGAGAAAGGATAAAGAGAGGAGCAGAGAAAAGGAGGAAGGGGAAATCAGATAATCAAAATGCCCTCTTATTAGTCAGTTTTGGAACAAAATGTCACTGAAATAGGTGGGGTTTTTTGACAGCTGATGCAGAGATCCTAGGTGGCATCTATTATAGAGTCAACCTGATTGAAAAACCCTGTTTCTCCCTAGAAATGAAATTGCTGTTACCCTCTTTCCTATGTAGAAGTCTCTCCAAGTTCTTTATGTCCCATCAGTCTGGGAAAAACTTTGTTTATTTTTAAATTGAAATGACGTTAATTCTAACACTATTTGTTCTCCCACCAGTTATACAAATAATGCAGAGGGACTGTGCTGATCACTACACAGCAGGCAGAAGGAGTAATGGAATCTACAGGATTAGCCCTGACCCCAGAAATGATAGCTTTGAAGTTTACTGTGACATGCAAACCCAGGGAGGCGGCTGGACAGTACTGCAACGGCGTCAGGACGGTAGCACTGACTTTAACAGAACCTGGAACGACTACAAAAATGGCTTTGGAAACCTCAGCAGGGAGTTTTGGCTGGGGAATGACAAAATTCACCTCTTGACAAAGAGCCAGGAAATGCAACTGAGAATTGAACTTGAAGATTTCAATGGTATCAGAGAGTACGCAAAGTACGAACACTTCTACGTGGCCAACGAGTATCTCAGGTACCGCCTGAGTGTCCACGGCTACAGCGGCACGGCCGGGGACGCCCTTCACTACAGCAAGCATTACAACCACGACCAAAAGTTCTTCACAACTCCAGACAAGGACAACGATAGGTATCCTTCAGGAAACTGTGGAGCCTACTACAGCTCTGGCTGGTGGTTCGATGCCTGCTTGTCTGCCAACCTCAATGGCAAATACTACCACAAGAAGTACAAAGGTGTTCGCAACGGCATTTTCTGGGGCACGTGGCACGGCATCTCTGATGATATTCCCAGTGGATATAGGCAAGCCTTTAAGTCAGCAAAAATCATGATCAGACCCAAAAGTTTTGTGCAGTAATCCCATACCTTTCCCCTAACTAGTTTGCATTGGATTGCACTCAAAATCACACTTACACAGTATTATACTCAGAATTCAAGTATTCAGTAATGTTTGGCATAAAATAGTTCTAGACAAAACAACATATTTCCACATACATTTTTAGAGATGGTATGTATTAAAAAAGCATTCATGCTTGTGAAAAATTACTGCTAAAACGTAGCACAGTTTAAGTCTTGGTATTGTTACGTAAATATTCTAAACGTTGCTTTGGTGCTTTTATGGACTATGATAGATGAGATTTTATGACTTAAAACTTTTAAATATTCTTCTACACGTTGTGTCTGAATGAACACCTATATTTTAACCTGAAAATAACTCACAGGTATAACTGGTAACATATCGATTTGTCAACACTTAGAATGAAAATTAGTATCTCTGAAACAGCCTGACTTCTGTATCCTCTATCCATCACAGCTTCAAATACCATGGAAATATCCATAAAAATTAGGAGAAGTATTATGAATTATTTTTTTAAAGGACTAGGAAACAGAAGTCCATGTGGCTTGCACAAAGTCAGAAAAAAAAGCCTTGAAGTAAACATAAAGAATTAAGATGATTTCTCACATCTTATCCCATTTATCAAAGATTTTTCAAAGAAGTTGGTTAAAGAATTTAATTAAAGCAAGAAGAAATAATGTAAGGAGCATGTAATGAAAGTATTTCTTGCTCATTTTGGTTCTTCTGTTCAAGCTCAAAGTCTTATTTGTCATTTGTGGGAGAAAGGAGCTGTTACGTAGCTTATTGCACATTTATACAGACAGGTAGATGGGTAGGAAGAAGACACATAAAAAAGAATTAATGTCTTTGCATCAATGCCTCAAAATATATATAAAAAAATTTTCCAGTGCCATTTCTCCTGAATCTTTTAGCTAAGCCAAATTCCACAACATTACTCTTGTTGAGACTCTAGCTCATTTATGTACTTCTAAATCTAGGTGCTATTGAAATTGTAAGAAAGACTATAAATATCTTGTAAGATACAAAAAGATTGTGTTGTCTTAGTTTTTTAAGAACCCCTTCTGTAGCCACAGACACATGAGCAAGCCACTGCCAATTATAAAGAGAATATGTGAAAGACTTCTGAAATGCAACAAATGAAAAAAACCCTAATTTTCAAATACTTTAGGAAGTGCAAATTATTATTAAAGCTCATGTTGTAGATAATGAGCATAAATCTGCTACACGTATCTGTTCCTCACACTGGAAAAGACTCTATATCTCTCTATAATTCCAGTGACTAACATCTGGAGTAGAAATGCAATGTATCTTAGCAAGAGGCTATTTTGCTATATGGCTTACAGCAACTCTTGAGATGCAGGTAAACTATAGTAAGACTGTATTTCTTTACCAAAGTCTGGTCTTTGCTGGCATAGCCTTTTTGGTTCAAACAGACATTAAAAAAAATAGTATACACCTGACTTATACTTTATAAATAGAACTGATTTTTACTGCTTTTTAAGATGATAACAAGGAACTGTTACGGCTACAAGCTACACAAATGAGCAACAGCAGTAATTGCTAAACTATATATATTAATATATATTTTAAGGAAGTAAATACTTTGAAGGATATTTCAGTGAGTAATTTGGTTTATTATATTTCAATTTTAAAGAGTAACAAAATTTTAATTTCAAGATGTATTATCTTTGCTTGAGAACATGTTTTGAAGCTAGAGAATATTTATTTTGGGATAAAAAAGGATTGTCTAAACAAAACAACAAAAAAAAAGAAACATGAAGTATTGGTCAGAAGAGCAAATATCTAATTGCATATGATTATATTTAATAATCAGAATTTGCTCCTATTCATAACTAACTAGGTATGACTTACAGTATCTACCAGCTTCTACTTGAAAATGTCTTTTTTCCTGCTAAGTTGTTGGAAGAGAAACTGTCCAATTTTTAATCCTGTTGAAAGGAAACTTTGTAAAATACAGTTTTGTTTTGTTTTTTTAACCAAACAAGCACATGTGTCTGATGTTTTAAAAAAAAAAAAAAAAAAAAAAAAAAAAGGAAGGATGCATAATGTTGTTACACAGATCTGAATATTACCTGCCTGGAACTGTTGTAGCTGAATCTCCACCCGTGTGTACTAGTTTTACAAAGTATAACTCCATCTACTTGTTGCAAGCATAATTTTTGTTCTTCCTTGGCGTAATAAAATTAAAGTCACCCTGTTAAAGCTATACTACTGTCACAGATGGTTTTTATGGGGACTATAAAAAAAATTATCACAAGTTGCTTTATTGATTTTCTGTAAAAATTGAAGCAATAAGAAAACACAGATAACTTCAGATGACCAACAAAGACAACTATGTGATGTGCTAAGGGAGTAATTGCTAGTAACAATAGTTCTTAAGAGGTCTGGTTTATGACACTTCAGCTGCTAGATAATACCAAAGGCTGAAACCTCAAAATCCTATTTTAGAAGAGAAAAAAAGTAATTGTGCAATCAAGAGTTTACACAACCTGTATCTTTAACATGAAAGATGAGAAGCAAACTCATCTGTTTTTATGTAACACACAACCTTTCAGGTCACATGCAAGTTTCATCGAAGCTTTTGAGTAGAAATAATACTCCAAATTAAATCATACAAGTTTTTATACAAACAAAAGCACTTGGTCTCTGCTTAAGGGTTAATAGTTCAAAGCATTTATTTCCGTTTATGGAAAACATCTAACACTGATTATGCTGTGAAAACACTTGTGGTTTTATCTTGATAATATTTAAATTGTGAACTTCAGAGAGGAAGATTCCTAACAGTGGGTTTGCTAGCAAAACTCTTGCGGGTTACTTCCAAAAAAGAGAGTCATAAACCCATCTGTTCAATGTGATTAGCCAAGCAGACTGTAACGTCTTGGCTTTCTATGCGTTGTTTAAGAAAAAAAAATAAAAATGAAAGAACCCCACAAAAACAACAGAGAAAAAATAAAAAGCAGGTCTGAAAGCAGTGATTTTAATTTTTTCTTCCTTTTTTAATGCAAATACCTGTTTCTCTAATGGTGTGTTTTGGGAAACACTGCAATCAAACTCAGAATGAGTTGTGAACAACAGGTAGTTTGACAATTTGGTGGAAAATAAACTTGCATTTATGATATTATTCTTAAAGGAAATTAAGATAAAACTCAAATCACACCTAGAACAATGTGTTAATAACTTAAAACCAAAATCAAACAAAACAAAAAAACAGCACCAGACTTACTTAGCTTCCATAACTTCCATGTCATAGAAAAATCAAAACAGGAAGGATGCGACTAAGTTTCTACAGAGAAAAGAGATAAGAAATAAATACTGGCTGACCAAGAAAAAGATTTTAGATGTATTTTTATAAATGTGTTTGGTGTGGGGTTTTTTTCAGAATATAAGAGAAAAATAATATGATATATATGGGCCTGCAAATATTGACAGAAGTTTCAAAGAAAAATGGCTGAGCGCTGCTAGACACAAACATTGCACTTACTAAACTGATCTGCTTCATTCACAGCTTTAATGAAACTTTTATGGAGTTACAATACTTCTGCCAGAAGGGAATTTAGCCATCCCCCACAATTGTAACCAGAAAACGGTATTTTAAGATGAAGTGTCAAATCCAAGTCCTGAAAACAGGATATGAATCAATATTACTTTTTAAGGCCCTGTTCCCCACACTTTCCTCATCTCACTACAAGAAGAATCTGCTTGGAAAATAATAACTGGAAAAAATACCCCCAAGACAAACTGATTGCCCTGTTTTAGAATATTAGATCTTAAATATATATTTTGAGTGAGAAAAGTGGAAGAGTGAGGCAGCTTTGGAACATAAGACAGCAACATGTTTGTCTTTTTCAGTCTCGTGAGCCTCAGGAATTGTTGAGAAAAGGCAAAAAGGCGAGAATATGCTGCAGGTGAAGGTTATCCCTTCTCCTACCCTCTCAGCTTTTACAGAGCTGTGGTTCCTCTGTGTGGCATGAAATCTGCACCTGATTTTGTAACAGCACAGAAGAACCAACACTCCATAAATGCTTTCAAACGTGCATTTCAGAAAAAAAGCAGAAATAGCACCTGCTTTGTGATGAAATACGAACATGTTCAAAAGCACCCTGGCCTTGTTTCCTCACAACGTTATCTGCTAGTGGTAAAAAGAATCTCTCAACAGAAAGAGCACACTAAGGTGGCTTTCT
>NW_009953947.1:2511365-2513087 GCF_000747805.2 Chaetura pelagica
TTTTATAGAAGTTACCACCAACTGGAACAATCACCTTACCTATCCCAGCACTGATGGGTTTAACACTCACCGTGCAAACAACTGCTTGCTTGCTGAAAGCTGTTCCAAAAAACCCCACAAAAACAGGCTCTAGCTTACAGACACATTCTCATCCCCAAGTGACCAAATCAACAAAGTTTAAAAAGGTTTATTTAATTAGCAGTCAGATTCCTATGGACGGAGGTGGAGGCAACATCTGTCTTTGCTGTCTATGCCAACATTTTTACACAGCTTTTTTGTTGTGCCAGGAGTCTTTGGAGCATGTAATTTGGAGCGTGCCAGGATCAGCTTAAGTTTGAAAATGTTGTTTGCATTAATTTGTGTTAAGATTTTTACATCTTTGCTAGAGCACATACATGTTTGAAGAGTACTGAAACAAATTACCCACTACTATGGTTACCACACTAAAATATACTGATGATCATACTTTATAAGAGCAGCAAGCACACTATAGTATGCATAGGTGAACAGAAATTAAATCGGTGCTCATGTTAAAAAAAGTAAAATGTCTGTCTTAGTCCACCAAGGTGGCTTTTCTAGGACATTTGTCATTTAAAGTTGTATTGACTTTTTTTGGTTTTTTAAAAGTAATTTACAACTGCCATTTCCCCCAAGTCAAGAGAGAATTAAAAAATCAGCTTGTTAGCAAAAGAAATTGGAAAAGGCTTTACCTTCTAGACTGGCATTGTTAGATGTCAGAATGCCATTGAAGCAATATATGCAGTGCTGATTCTTAGTATTTATACTTGAAAGCTGTAGCCAAACTTTATATGACTTTCTTTTCTTTCTTGCAGCATAGACGAGAAAACAGAGAAAAATTAAAAGTACCTTTCCCCCCTTTCATCACACTTAAACACCACACATTTGCATCCATCCCTACCTTCAAAGCTCTTCCAGCTAGCAGACCCACATGAATCTGCATCAGATCAGCAGAAGTTAAATTTGCCTCAGAAGCCTCTGTCACTGTATTGTTCACTTTTTAGTAAACATGGAGATTTTGCTCTGTGTTTCCAGTAAAACCAGGATTTTGGTTAACATCTTGACTTGCAGTTCAACCACTTCGGGCAGTCTGGGATAGGGTAAGAAGTTCATTAATCTCATCAAGACTCCAGTTTCAAAATAGTAATGAAAAATATTCATGAAAGGTTCTTTCTGCTTCTTGATGGATTGCAGAAATAGGATGCTTGGACAGCAGCAAAAAGAAATACAGCACAATAGTGACAATTTCCATCAAAAAAACAGCAGTGCAATGGAAAGGCTCAGTGCTGGTATCATGGGGGCTCCATCAGTTTTATCTTGATAGAAGCAACAGTCTGTGTTGGACCAGTCAGAGAAATCTCCCAAAGGAGTTTATTCTTCTGCAGATTTAGATTTAGCACATAAACAGACACTGTTCATTAGGAAAAAGGGATAAGTGCAGTGCCTTCCACACAAGGTGCCCACTCACTGCACCTGGCAAACAATCCAGCACTCCTTGTTCACAACTACACTGTTAAAAGAATGAGTAGCTCCCTCGTGGCAACCCCTACAGTGGCATGCAAGACAAATGCTGCAGAAACATTTTTCTGGTATTGTTTTAAAAACAGATGAATACATCAGAGTGAACTAGCAGTTCTCTTTCTAACTCAAGAACATAGCAACAAAAGGAAGAGAAAGAAAAAGCATGACATAAAAAAGCTGAGA
>NW_009953947.1:2513101-2524339 GCF_000747805.2 Chaetura pelagica
AATATAATACTAACTGGAAAAGACTTCAAAGTGGGAGAAGATACCCTCTCACCATTTGATTTCTCCTTTTTCTTTTCCTGAAAAAGAGGAGCCTGCACCTAATTTATAAATAAACATAATTAACCAAACCAAATTTTAAGGTACTAGGCTCCCTGACTGAATTCTTCTAACGGAAAGAACCTGAAGAATTCTAGGTTTTGGATAATCTCTTGAATCAAAAAGACGAACCAATAGATTTTGTGAGCAATTCATCAACTTTATTAAGTCTTTGAAATTTTCAAAAGATGAAGTGGATGGAACACTGTTCCTGGAGTGGAACTGTCAATGATTCGCTATCAGATTGGAAAGACATATGGAGTAGGGCTCTGGTTTGTGTCTGGATTTAATTTGGGTAGCAAAACAAAAGTTAAGGAACAGAAAAGGATTTGAAGACTGTAATAGATTAGAAACTAAACATTAACAGCATCATTATAAAAACTGATGTTTTATGTACTATTGTTACCATTCAAATGAGAAAACTTAGATCAGGTGGAGGAAAGAAAAAAAAAACCTTGAGTGTCCAGAGGGAAAAAAATGCTACAATATATTAGTAAAGGGAAGGGCAAAAATTACTAAGACAAAAATTTCAGTACGTCCTGTGCTGTTTTAGCAGTAATAGTAGTGTTGTAACAAGGATGATATAAGGATAAACAGAGAAGTAACATGTATTATATTACCATCTCTTGCAAAAAAATGAATAAATGTTCATGCAAAGGTTGAGTATAAATTTAGACCATTTTGCTGAAGTTGGCTACTTGTACAACATTCATTTAAAAAAGTTGATAGCTCTTGAAATTTAGAGAATGTACATGACAAAATTAAATTTTTTTCCCGCCTTTAAGGAATCAAATTGCATATACACAGTCTATAATGCACTAAATTAAAAATGTAAACAGCATTATTAATTAATTATCTGAGATATATTTATTTCATCACATAGGTACTAGACTATGTAATTTTCAATTAAATAAGAAGGCTGGGGAAGACTTGATCCCTAGAGCATGTAACAATAGGACAAGGGGTAATGGTTTCAAGCTAGAGAAGGGCAGATTTAGATTGGATGTTAGGAAAAAGTTCTTCAATATGAGGGTGGTGGATCACTGGAACAGGTGGTCTAAAGAGGTGGTGGAGGCCCCATCCCTAGAGACATTCAAGGTGAGGCTTGATGGGGCTCTGATCAATCTGTTCTATGAACTTTATTAACATGACTGATTTATTTCTAGCAGGGAAAAGAAAGAACAGTGTTCCTCTTCCGCTAGAAGAAAAGAGGCTATGAGGAAAGATTCACAAGTCAAGAAAATCAATTAGACGCGTTAGATCAAAGGTGTTTATTTCAAGGATATAACAACAGAGGCTAAAAGAAATGGAAAGATAACTTTGTGAATATGTCACAAATTTCTAACCAACAGCAGTGAAAGTACTGAGTTAGGGTGATGTCACCTTGGTAATAATAAAAACACCTCATGAAAAGAAGCAAGTCACAATGGACTGAGTAGCTTTTGTTCAAACCTCTGCCCAGTTTTTAATATTTTTACCTAAGCTAAAAAGAAATAAAAGCTAAAAGAAATATATCTGTTCTCAAATACATTTTACAATATCAAAGGGTCTCCCTTCTGCTAAGTACTTGCTAACCAGAGACAATAGGATATAATCCTGCTTCTGGGGAAAAAAATCTGAAAGCTATTCCAAGAGACTGAAGCCAGTGTCAATGCAACAACCTCTGTGGTGACCTAAGTAATATATTTATCTCTGAATTATGTGTAAAGTTCAACAAAAGAAAACAAACACGTCAGTGGAAGAAAAGTGAATAAAAGCCAAACTGATCATAAAGCACAAGTACAAACTGTTAAAAAGCATGGTAAGAATAAATAAGTCATAGTTCCCTTCTTAAAATGCAAATTACTTACTTCAGTTTTCCACTGCATTTTTTCCCAAGCTGAGAACAACTTCTAGTATTAAGGTTACCCTATATTTCCCATCAGTGGTTTACAATTATATCAGAGTTAAACATTTTGGCCTTAAATTTGACACACAGAATAAGCCTTTTGGAATTATTTTCTTTTTTAAATAAAATCAGCCACATGAATTGACCATTTTCTAGCATAAGGCTAGAAAGGTATGTTTTCCTCATGATTAATAATAAGGAAAACAAAGCACAAATGAGGAACATGTTCTAGACTGTTACACTGTTTAGTTTTATTTGGGGAGGGGTAGCAGGTGAAGACATCTTGTATTGGGCATATGCATCTTGATATATCAAAACCCCAACACAACTGAAGGTCTATAGAAAAAGTATGCAAGTAGCTGGAAAATAAAGTACTCCCCAAAGTGCAGTTTCCCTAATTTCAGTAGGCAGAAGGATTTCTGTAGGATGAGAGGCCATCTCTTGGAGAGCTGAGCTGTCCTGGGCTTTTGCAGTTGCCTCAGGCTGACAAGAAAGGGGTTTTCTGCTACCACAGTGCTGGAAGCTCACCATACACTGGCACTGGACTGGAAGTGAAAAACCTCTCTCTTTTCTGTATATTTCATTTGAATGCACAACAGATTAAAGAGAGATCAACTGTGCAGCTTTATGCTATGTTTAGTATGATCTAATAGGATAGGAAAGGGGCTGTTCTGTTTTCCTTCTCAGTGCAAATTCTCTCCCCTTCCTTTCTACTGGCCTTAGGTACAGAGAGAGCTGAACTAGCAAATTTATGAGATAGATCCAAGCTGGAAAGAGCCCACAGTAAAGCACATTAAATTAAGAACTTTAAGAAAAATGTGAAGCATGAATAAAGCTTGCTGGTATATAAAAGAGATGTACATGCTTGTCATAAAGAGGGCAGAAGTTGATTGCTCTCTATTTCACTGTGGAAAGAAAGCTGCATTATTCACTCTAAAGGAAATTAAACTGGGATTTTGGAAAAACTTATTTGTTTAAAACTCTAGCAATAATGAAATGGTGGAAAAAGAATGCCCATCAACTGAAGGTTTAAAGAACAAATTAGACAAATATCTGCAGAGAGTCAAATTCAGTGTAAAATTTGGATTATAGGATCTATTACTGTCTCTTCTGGCCTTACATTTTTATTACACATTTTTTATCTTAAATTCTACAATATTTTCTCAATGCAGAAGATTCTGCAAGAGAAACTGAGCTCCAAAAGGCTTTTTCTACTATCATCATTGATTACTGCCTCAGGAACCACTTACCTTGGATTTTTCCTGCAGCTATTGAGCCTTTCTAAAAACCATGATGCAATTACATCGATAGCTAGAATACTACAAAAACAAGACCTCTCTATTCTCTTTACCCTTAAGGCCATGACCACTGAAAAAAATAACATGCTTATTTATTAAGCACAACACCGTCAGTGAGGATATGCCCTACGTATGTTTCTGTTTCACTTAGGGAAAAAAAAAATTCAGAGATGAAATAGGGAAGCTACAGATAGCTTATGGTAACAACCTTCAGTTACTTAACAACAAAACATAAATTAAGATTAATTGATTTGGACACAATAGTAATTGTTATAGACAAAGGAAGCTTGGGTATATGGTACCTCATCTAAACACTGAAATGCAGGACTTGCTGTTACATCAGTGGATCCCTCATCTCCGCTACAAATTGATGGAGCTAGATCACAGACAGGTTCCTCCTCCTTCTCAATTTCCAATTCTGTGCTACTGGAACTGGAACTTTCTTCACCAGCCTGACTCATTTTTTGACGTTCTAGGAAGTAACAAAAAGCAAGATACAGTTAATTGGATCCAGGGGGGTATATATGACTGTGCAAGATAAAGACATAGCATAAACAGCCCAACACCAACATGTGACACCCACATTCAAATATCAAAAGTCCCAACATGAGCAAGTGAGGTGGGTCTACACTTATAACTTCATCAAAGATGTGTTAGTTGAGGCTGCATTATCATTCTACCATTTGTTTGAGTATTTTTACAATTCTGTAATAGTTGGCTGTGTTATGGTCACATAGATGTTGATGACATGCAAAACACTTTTGCCTAAAAAACAGGCACTGAATAATACATTTAGGCTGGAAAAGGCCTCTGATGTCACCTAGTCCAACCTCCTTCCCAAAGCAAGGCTAACCTCAAAACTCAACTGAGTTACCCAGGGCTTTGACCAGCTGAGTTTTGAAAATCTATTAAACTAGGGCCTCCAGCCATTGCCTTCAGGCAGGTCCTTATAAAGGAAATCCCCAAGTGGGTGGAACTTCCATAGGTGTAACTGCTATATTTGTTTTTTCTCTGCCATTTCCATTTGACTAATAAAAAATAGTGTTTTCTCCTCTCTCCATCCAACATATGTCCACCCTTCCCAATGTCCTTTGGCCTTACAGAGAGCAGTTACATAGAAAAGGAACCCTTTCACAGAACATAGAGGTCTTGAGGACAAAAACTGCTCTAACTTGTATGAGTAGTATCATTAAAGTTATTAATATCTGTAAGTCATTGCATGCATTCTTTAAAAAAAAACAAACCCAAACAAACCAAAACCCCACAAATAAGCCCTGAAACCATAGAGAATGAGAAAACATTGTATAATCTTTGTGAATAGGAGGTAGAAAAATACTGGAAAAAGTAATTATCCTGAGATCTTATGTAGTACTAACATTTCAGTTATGTACCCAGTTACATTTTCAGTATATGTGACATCTGTTAAAATAATGTGACCATGAAAAATATCCAAATTAACTAATTCAAGAGAAATAAGAAAACTTATAGGAGTCAAACTGTATTTTGATCCCTAGAACAGTGTGGGAACCCTTTTTTCTTCCCCAAATAAAGAGCTTTAAAAGAGGTTAAAATACAAATTTTATAATTGCATTTTTTGGTATAAACTTTAACCTGAACAAATCTCTTTTCCAGATTAACTATTATGCAGAATAACTATTATGCAGAGAACATTGTATTCTACTGTAGGAAAAAAATAATTATAAAACCTGAATCAGCTGCCAAAGATGCAGAATCCACCTCAAATTAGTCACTCTTACATCATTCAGCCTTTCATATACTGTATAGGTATATGAAAGATAGATATTTATTTTCTAAAATAGAGTTTTTAAATATAAATCAAGGACAATCAAAATCAAAACAGTAATAAAATCAAGAACTTGTGAGAATATTCCAATTGTATATACTCAATTTCTCCATTGAAACAGAGCAATTTTACATTCCAAAGCCAAAAAGCTGACAGTTAAGAAAAATATAATTTCTATAATTGTGAAAAGTAGATACAAAAATGTTTTGTTGTGTTTATCCACCTTTTGAAAAGTCACTTGTCTGTAAAGGTAGTGCAATTTAAACTAGCAATTTTATTACTTTTCTTCAGTGCTGCTTGGAATTCCTTCAGGAATGTTTTGACTTAGAGAGATTTCAGGGACCATATTTGCTTATGGAAAAAAAGCTATTCCATTCTCTCTTCTGGAGGATTCACAACATTGTGAAACAACTGTAAACATCATAGAGGTCAAGAAATAAACTCTGAAATACTGTACATAAACAAGTTTTCACATGTATAATAGAGCAATGTTTCATCTGTGAAGAACTGCTGAATATTTTAACATATGCATTTCATGGCTGCTGCTGCTGCTGCTTTAGATGTTTCTCTGAACATATTGGAAGAATTTAGAAAGAGGGAAAAGCACAGTGGAAGCACCTTAAAGCAGAACAATGCCAGAAATTGAGAGCTTCATGGGTGTTGGCATTTTTGTCAATGCTTGTATGTGAAGCATAAAGTTGACACCAGTCAGAAAATACACTTCCTCACATAGTACAAAGGAGTCCTCACCAAGACTCCAATTTGCTGGGCAGGGAGATAAGAAAAGCAATCTTCGGAATCTGAAAAATTTATAATACTATGTTGAGACACAGCTATAGACAACTGAGACTGAGAAACACAATTAGAAAGCCTTAGCTGGTGTGATGTCTCTACTAGTTTCCACTCCTTTTTGAGAGGGAAAGGGATAGACAGAAAAAATAGGTATGATTATAGGACATCAAAATAAGTTTAGTATTTTTCAATTACCTGCTACGTAATTAAATGTAAAATTCAGCTTATGCACAATTGGTCAAAAAGCAAAGTGGAAAATTTGTATTTTTGCTGTATCTGATAAACAAACAGCCTAATTCAAATCAAAATAAAAGTTGTCATGACTTCTAAATTTATAGAATAATTCAACAAGTATGGATGTTTTCAAACTGTAAAACTGCAAATAATACTATGGTCTTGATCAAACACACAGAGAAAGGGAATTTTAAGTCTGTTTTGGAACCCAGGCCAAATCAGGCTGAGAAGCATCTTGTGAAACAGCTTCAGGACAGCAATAACTAAAGTCTGAACTCAGATTCCCAAAAACTATCTCCAGCACCTTTACTTTGATATCTCTCCAGCAAACAGCAGCTTTCATACAGAAGGCAGTGCAGAACTCAAGAGAGGTGACACTAAGCTGCATTGTCTCTTTCCAGAGTGATATGTAAAAAGCAGTAAAATTTAATTCTGAACATGAAGAAATACAGCTCCATGTATGAAGATGCATCAACTCTACTAGTTTAGAAGACACACACTCCAAGTGACCAACTTCATTAACATATACTGATAAACCCCTCTAAACTTTATCACATGCCTATAAAAATTATCAGGTTTAGAAAAGCATCAGTAAGATTTTGATAGACAGCTCTACCCAGGTTGAAATTGCTTCTTTAATTTTAAGCACAACAGAGGGGAAAAAAATCATAAAGCAGGTTCTTTCTCTCTGTCACTGTTACAGAATTAAAGGTACAAATTCATTAAACTATTTACACTGCTATTGCTGGAGGCAAAACCTATTTTATGTTGAAGAGAATATGTTCTAATGTCTTTTCCATTATTTTATTAAAATTTTTATATAAATGTACAGTCAAGGGAATTTATAATTTCAGTCTGCTAACATCAGGTCAGATCATGAAGTCTCTGAAGTCAATTAAAACAATAAGCAGGTATTTGTGCAAGTAGTCTGATTAACTCCAGTGGTAATACTCCTGGAAGTAGCTAATTACTAGCATTACATCCAGGTTCACAACTGGACTTACAGATGGTACATTAGTCATTGACTTGAATGCTACTTTCCTTCCTGATGGAAATTATTGATTTCTTAATATATTCCCTCATTCATTCTTTGTTGCCACACCAATCTGATCTGTTTCAGTTACACTGAGTTAGTCAAACTGGTGTAGACTGACACGTAACTACTCCAACTGACATGGAATTGTTTTATAAAACATAAGTCTGAGGTTCAGCAAAGTTTAAACAAATAGGTCTAAATTCACATTAAGCTGAGCTGAGGCCATAGAGACAGAGATCCTTCCACAGCCAGCTACATTCATGGATGTTATATATTATTTCCCTCTTTTGCAGGAGATACCTTCCTCCTCCCTCCACACTGATCTGCAAGAGGAACAGCTTTATGACTACCTTCTCAGGCAAAATCAGCTAAGCCCAAATAATTTCATGTTATGAACTAAGAAGTTGCTAAGGAGCACCTTTCCATCTGCCTGCGGGCAGCAAGGATGGCAGAAGACACAGGCAGTACCCAAAGCAGGGAGGCAATGAGCAGAAAGAACCTCAGTTGTGAAGTGGGACATGGTGCAGGATATTTATTCAAATATTTGCGATGCCTCCTTCTGCACACAGATCTGCCAATGTAAAAATTACTCTGAAAACAAGACAACTGACTTAGTGCTTCACATTGAATTAGGAAAACTATGTAATGCAGTTAGAACATTAGCACAGTGGTATCTAGCCAGACCAAGAGCTGATCTAGCTCTGCATACTTCAGCCAGAACCAGATGCCCAGAGAGGCACAGAAGAATCCACCAGTCACAACATGGTGATGGTCCCATGGGCCCATCCCCTTGTAGGAGTACTATGGATTTTTCAATAACAGATCTTCTTTTTATCCCCTAACATTTTATTTCCTAATGTTTCTTTCCTAAAGTTAAAGCTTACAGTCTTGAAAGCAGCAGACCCTCTGTTTTAACTGGGCAGAGCCTGCACTTCAGGATGAAGGCATGTGTCTTTAAAAGACAGAGCTATGCCAACATATTAAATGATCATCAAGACTAAAATTTCATCACATCCAATAGGACATTATAATATGCATGTGATTCAGAATGGATTGTTTGATTTGACTGTACAACCTCACAGACAACTACTTCAGGGAAATTAAGTACATCACATACCTAACCTGCTTAACAACTTCTGTTTTAAGTTCCATTGCTCCTGCTTGTTTTTTAGTCTTTGGTATTTCAGACAGAATCACCCTGAGCCACACATATACTTTATTGGCTTGAGTTCTAATTTGACACGGTAAGATAAGGAGAATGTGAATGGTGAGATTTGCCACTTCCCTTTTCACTTGGTTTTCATGAGGAACTTAATTTCCTCAGAAAACTCGTAGCGTGACAAACAAAAAAATCCCTGAAATCCAAACCATTGCATGCTTTGAAGATTGCCTCTCTGTGCCATCCCCGGGAAGAAATGGTTACCATCACTACATGCACACTAAAATGCTGTGGAGAAAACAAACGTGTCTGTGCCTTACCACTGAAACCCAGACAATGCCTTGAGAAATGCAAAGACTCAAGGAAGCAGTTCAGAAATACATCACTGAAAAAATACAAATCACAAAATGCAAAAAAAAGAAATGAAAGTAGGGTAGTACAGATATTTCATAATAGACACACATGAGGACGTTTAATAAACTTGGAAAAAATATCCCGACTATAAAATTCTTAAGCTTTATAATATAGAGAAACATTGGTAAGTACCAAGCCCTAGTTGCAGTGATCCTTGCCCAAATTCTTGATGTTAAACTGAACAGAAATGTTCTGTATCTGCAGGTAGGAGCCTCAGCACGAGTACATCACCAGCAAGAAAACACAATATTTCTTCATCACAATTATAAAAAATAGGTGAACTTCATCTTGCCCAGGCAGAATGAGTTTAGCTGCCTGATCTTATTCTGTGATTAATTCCACTTATAAAAGTTAGAAAAATGTTTTCCTAATACAGCCTCTCCTGTATGTCCTTTTTATTTAATCCCTCTCTTGAAATCTCTCTCTCTTAGCCTAAAAGAGCCTCTAGCAATGCTTTGGCTTTAAAATCTGTTTTATAACACTTCATAAGGTATATTTTTTCTTATATTTTACATCAAATACTTCAGATTTTTGGCTTACAACACTGTAAGTATCTGGCAAAATCAATATTACAGCAAAAATACAGATGGTAAAACATTACAAACATGAGGGTTCATATGTGTGCAGAAAGTAGAACTTTTTTCTAGCAATTTCTTTTCATGGCTTTTCTTCAGTATTTTTAACCATGTGTGAATGTATCTAACAAAAAAATAATATCTAATTAAAACCAAAACGAACACAAGACAAAATGATGAAATATGTACATACTTAAGGCTTAAGCATCTTGGAATGGTTTCTTGTACAAAGTTCTCAATTATGCAAAACTTGACAATATTAAAGATTACACACAGCATAGTTTGGAGCTCAACCTGCTAAACCTCTGCCTACCCCAGGGGCACCGAATAGCAGGATTCTGCATGAAAAGGGGACAGTATCAAAGCAGCACTAACGTTTAAGAGGTAGGAAGTGAGGGGAACAAACAGCAGCAATGACTTCAGGAGAAGAGAGTGGCAGTAGAAAGGCCCAGGTAACCATAGCCCCAGGACTCCCTTGGCACAGTCAGTTAATGGAATTACTTAATGAATTGGATGTCATCTAGTGGAATTACAGCACATTGCACCACACTCCTTACAGGTCTGCAACTGTTTCCCTGACAAGTTAGCTAACATTTAAATTTAGTATTAGATCTCCAGAGTGAGAATTTTGTGGTATTTTTTCCCCAAAACAATATTTTTCTGAAGTTTTGAAAAGAGTCATTTCTGTTCCCCCTCATGTCCCAACATAACTATTGGCGTATTTTTGTCTTTCTAGAATTCTGTTTTTCTATACTAAGCTATCATATGCCCCTTTTTGTATTCCATCTAATGAGTATTCCATCTAACAAATCATGTAAACCAACGAATTAATTTAACTTGAAGGGATTTATTAATAAATGTGAATCTTCATTCAACTTTCCACAGTGAAAATTAAAGACAGAACAAAAAACTGAGCCTATCTTGTTTCCTCTGGGACACTCAGATCTTATTTCTGAATGATCAATGACAGTGATAAAAATGGAAATGCAGCTAATGAGATTAAAAGAGCTTTGTGACCAAATATCACATTGTATGGCTTGCATGGTTATTTTTGTAAAAGAAGTAAAACACATGGAATGCAAAAGGGAGCAAATAAATACATTAGCAGCCCCAGATTTCATTTTCTTCTGTTGCAATGTAGCTAAGACAATGCACCTTTCAATGCATTTCATCATCATTATTGGCAGTAAACTGCATCAATGCATAGAATGCAGCTCCTGACTTTAGATCATCAGTGCCCATATCCTGCACCTCATTTTTATTTTAAGTGTTGTACAATGATAACGTGGGCTATGAAACCCATAAAGGTACTTGTAACTGAATGCAGTAGTTCCCCACTTGTTTGTAAAGCCTGTAAGGAGCACTGCCTCATGACACACTTGTACAGAACTCAGGAAAATATTTATTTGGCTGGCTACAGAACTGCTGGGCTGCATGTTAACAGCTACAAAGCAGCCACAATAAATTACGTGTTAGCCAAACCATCTTGACAGAGTCCAGCTCTGGAGCCCTGCAAAAAACTTTTTCCAGCACATCTGCCAAAGTGCTTCTTCATCCTCTGACCGAGGGCATTTCAACACATGCAGCCTCACTGTAGGCTTAAAACAAAGACCAGGCTGCCACCCAAAGACGTGCCACCGTCCCATCCCATTCCTCTCTTTTTCGCTGCCTGCTCCCTGCAGGTGTTAAATCCTGTGGCTGCAGAGGCATCAGGGAGCTGAGCGAGCTGCAAACCTTCCAGCCCGGCTCTGCCGTTGGCAACTAACGCTCGGCTGCACCACGACCGGCCCACGGACCAGGGAAAGGGGCCTCACGCCCTGAGATACCTGGTCTTCTCGCCCAGGGCCCCACGGTGGGGGAAGACTCCCGGTCCCCCGGAACTCCTCAAGAAGGACTAAGGCGGCCCCGACCTGTTGCTCGAGGGTGGGCGCCGGTGGGCTCC
>NW_009953947.1:2526043-2625811 GCF_000747805.2 Chaetura pelagica
GCCCCGCCGGGCTGGAAGCCCCGCTGGCATCGGGCGCTCGTTCCTGGGCTTCCTGCCCTCTCCATAAGGAGGTTCGCACCGTCCCGGTTGTTTCTGTGTTTCCCGGCTTCCTGCGTGTTTAGGTCACCGCTTGTTGTTGATCTTTGTGCCAGCAGCACGTAGCGCCGGAACTCGTGGTTGCAACGCGCACTTGGGTTTTTGCTCTGGCAGCCGGTGTTCCAGGAAAGATGGAACTGCAGCTCCGCTGGGAAGCAACAGCCTCGGGATGTGCTGTGTGCACCTGCAGCTCAGGGGCTGCGCCCTGCAGGGTTGTTGGACCCAAGAGCTCCGTTAGGGGCTGTTGTGCTGAGTGGCCATCCCCAGGGATCAAAGCAATCTGGACGTTAACGATGCAGATGAAATGCCAGGGAGGGTTCCCTTATCTAGTACAAGTCTTGCACTATCTTTTTGAGCACAAGGCAAAAATCTGTGCAGTGTTCCTGGTACAGAACCTACCGACAGCTTGGGAGAGTTGCTGTAGTGCCTGGAACCAATGAATGTCTGTGCTGGACTGAAATGCTGAGTGTCTCTAAGTTTAGGGAAGGAAAAGGGCAAGATTGATAGGATAGTTACTCTCCCTGAGCTGAGGTTCAGAGAGATTTGTGTTTAGTCTTTGATGTGTTTGTTTTTTTTTCCTATAGATTTGTGCAATGGTCTTTACAGTGTAGATTTAGTTCCACCAAGCTGGAAAAACTTTAGTGAACAAAAATCCTGGTCTTCGTTTGCTTCAAGTAGCTGTTCAAGACTGCTGCTTTATTTCATGTGATGTTCTGCTGCAGTTGTGGCATGAGAAATGGTGAATAATCTCATTCTACCTACCTGTCATCTGTAACTTTTGTAGAGCATGGTGTTATATTCTCTTGATTACCCCTTTTCCAAATGCTTAAAGCAAAAACATTCCGCACCTTTTATCTTCTTTTATGTCTTTCCTCCCCCACCCACCCCCCCTGCATCTTCAAATCATAGAATGGTTAAAGTTGGAAGGGACCTTAAAGATCATCAGGGTCCAACCTCCCTGCCATGAGCAGGGACCAGGCTGCACAAAGCCTCATCCAGCCTGGCCTTAAACACCTCCAATCTTGAATCCTGGTATGTCATGTTTGGGGTTTTTTCCCCCCCTCTTTTCATTTATTAAGACCTGAACTGCATACCATTCACCATGCAGAAGTACTGTGGATTTATCATAGCAGCATTTTCTTTCAGTTTTCTGGTCTTACTCATACCTGTAGTTTACTTTGTTGGGGTTTTTTTGAACACTGTTTATGGACATTTAAAAAAACTTAGCGTCTCTGTTGTTTCCTAAGAACTAGTACAAGGACAAACATTTAGTAAAAAAAATCAGGGGCTTCTCCCTACCCCTGCTCTCAGTGTACTTTACTTTGGATGTGTCAGAATGGCCACGCTGATTTGTACCATGAGCCTAGCTAGCCTCTGTCCTGCCTCCAGCAGTAGTCCTGAACAGACTGTCAGTGAAGAATAAGAACAAGACAAACATAAATGGTATTTCATCAAAGTGTTCTCTTAGCTGTCAACTGTTTTCCATTAGAGGGATTTTCTGAAGCTCAGCCCTGCAGTGGGATCTCTCTTCCAAGTTTTTGTTTACGCATATAAAGCATGTCAGGGTGAGAGCTTCCTGGCCAACTCCATGCCTCTTGGCAAAGTGCCCCCCCCCCAGGGCATGCCATCCATTAAATTTCCTGCTATTTTGTAATTTGAATATGTGATATTCCAAGATCTTTCTGCAATTTGTCAGAGTTTAACTAGTCTGAGTGATTCATGAAACTTTTCACCCTTGGTATTTGTGTTGATTTCCAAATTCATGCAGTGTTGAGGGTGATGCATAGTTTATAGTTAAAAGACAATATAGGACTAAGGATACTGATAAAGACATCTGAAAATCCAAGCTCATTCTCTTACACAGATCAACTATTACCTATATGGACTCTTTCACTGAACTGTAGCAGAACTGTCTTCTCCAAGAGACTTTGTGGTTTTGACTCTACCCGAAGAATGGTCACTTAGGATTACAGACAATAAAACTGAAATCCAGCATCCCATTTATTACCCTTAGTTTCTCTGGTAGCAGGTGTGTCTTGTTACTGTAGCTTTTAGTAAGTTAGTATTTCAGTTTCTCCAGGATGTCATTGTAATTTGAATGTCAATCAGCCATGCAGGCTGCCTTACAATCTTCCTTCTTGAAATAGGCTTTATTAGTTTGTAGATTTCTAAGCTGTTGCACTTGGGTTTCTGGTAACCTCCTGCAGTTTGTGGATTATAGTCCCTTTCCACTAGTTGCTGTTTGTCACCCCATAGTTAGCATGATGTTAGCATTGTCTGGTCATGCTGTTATCCAGGCATATCAGGAGATATATTTCCTAAAACATAAATACATTTATTTTTTTTTACTCAGTGGAGTAGAATTGATACTTGTCAGTGAGGGTCTACTATGTATCCTCTCAGCTCTGGCTTGGTTTCTGGGTTCTCTAAATAGTAGTTTGTGCTTGGGTTGTTCCTTATCTTTATTTAGGAAAGAATTATCTGCTAAACATCATGGCATAAGGAGAAGAGCTTATCCCTCAAAAAGCATGTCTCAAACCAGAAAGAACCTTGTTGCTCTTCAAGCCTTTTGGGGTTTCTTTGGCCTTCCTTGCATGCATGAGGAAGATGTTAACTTCGTTCTGTTTAGACCTTTTTATCTGAGCTCTCTTTCTGTCACTTAGCTGTGAGAAGTTGATGATAATGTCTTTACAGTATCTTAGCTTCTGTCTTCATTTTGCAAGTTAAGGTATTTCATAAGTTTTTGCATTTTAGGTTGGAGCTTATCCGGGAAGCTCTAGGTTAGCTAAAACCCATGTGCCCTGCAGGACACATGCAGAAGATGCTAGATGGGGAGCTTAAATGCAGATTTTAAACCAAAGGCAACTTGTACTTACTGGGTTGCTTACTAAGTGATCTTCAACTTCTGAGTGTCTGGTCTTAGGCTGTGTTTAGTCTTTCAGTATCATACATGATCTGATAATCCTCTCGGACACATTTAACCTTCATACATTATAGATGTCAATTAATTTCTCTTTAGTTTAGCTTATTTATTTCTTTTCATTCAGATTCTATTTAGATGTTAGCTGTTTAGTCCAGGGACAGTGTAGGCTCATGTGTATAGGTTCAGAGCCTGCTCAGCACAAAGAGAACCCTGTATCAACCTGCACGTGCTAGTTAGACCTGAAACCAGCTCTTTGGTTACTGTACATTGACTGAGTACTTAGAGGCAAACCCGGCTGAGGTCTGGCACAACCATAATTTGAGATCCATCTGTCCTGTTTTCCCATGTGGATCTTAAGTTTTGCTTTTGTGGCCACACATTGTATTAGTATTGTAGGATAGTTCAGATTGGAATGGACCTCAGAAGGTTTCTAGTTCAACCTCCAGCTCAAAGCAGAGTCAACTGCAAGGTCAGAGGAGGCTACTCAGGGCTTTATCCAGTTTGATTTTGAATCCCCCCCAAGAATGAAGACTACACAGCCTTCTTTGGCAAACTGTTCCAATGCTTTACCATGTTATACCCTGGTGAAGACAGCAGAGGTTTCTATGCCGATGTGAAGTAGAACAGTAAGTTTTGAAGTGGTGGCCAAGTTTCCCAAAGTAGAACACCAAGATTCTGTCCCCTCCGGCACAGGATCAAGCACTCCTATTCTCAGCCCACTTACAAGCCAGCATGGTTTTTTAAATTACTATTTTTTGTTTATTTTTATAATAAATTCTCTCTGTGGGAGAGAATTATCTCTCTCTTCACTCATTCACATCAGTCTTATTTAAGTCCATGAGATCTCTTCCCTTTTCAGCTAAATACTGCAGGTTCTTAAGGCAAACTGAATAAATGCATGGATCTTGAATGTTTCTGTGAATCCATTATTTTATTGTATCCCTTAAACTATTTTTATTCCTACTTATATGAGGGGAGAACCTAAGCTCCTGAGACATTTCTTATTGTTGTTGTTTTTTCTTTTTGTAAATGTTAATGGAAAGCAGATGTGAATGTTTTCAACAGTGTGCATTTCTGAAGTCTTAACATATTAATGAGTTGGGAAAAAGATAATCAGTGTCTGCTCCTAAGCACAGCAGATGTACAGCCTCACAGTAGCCCTCAATAAATAGTTTTTTTGTGGACTGAATTATTTTACATATATTCCTACTTACTGGTAAGCTTCCTATGTGAGCAGAGAAGTGGATCATCATGAAATACTTCTTGTGGTCCAGAGCTGTAGAGTCACTTTAAAAAAGGTATTTTACCATATTTCAGATATTGTAGCTTAAAGTGATATTTCTGGAGTATCTTTGCCTAAATTTTGATACCAGGGATCTGTTTTTCCTTATGTATTTGCAGTTTAGGTCCTTTACACCTCAAAGATTTACATGTGTTCTTTGACGTTTGCGTGGCTAAAGTTGACTTCAGCCCTCAGCTTTGTTAAAGAGCAATCAGACTATCTATTTTTGGAGCTTTGGCACTGAAACAGATTGTATCCTGTTCCTCCTTGCTGGTTGAAATTTCGTTAGCAATATTATCCAGCTCTTAGCCTGCCTCTTTGTGGAGTCATTTATCCTTGCCTCAGGAAGCCTGTTAGGGACACAACGTAGCTTCATTCCCTGTCTGCTAATTTTTGCTGTATCAAGGCCGGCAAAGCTCTGTGACTATATAGAGGATCAAGGCACAAAGTATGTTTCCAGGAATCCCTGGTGTGTCTTAATAGCAGACTCATGAACCCCCAGATTTCTGTGTCCTCTTTTAGCATCCATCTTCAATGCAGATAGGATTACACTACTCATCTACTCTTCAAATTAGGGCCATAATATCCCCTGCAGGATCAGAAGTTTTTATTTGCCTTATTCTTACATAAGTCTTATCAAGTCTGACTGCTTTTAACCCTCTTTCTCATCCCTTTTGACAGAAGCAGTAAGAGCAAGGTGGTATGTAGCTGAGTGACATCCAAGATTTGCAGAAGCAAACCAGCTTCTGGACCTCTGTCTTTTCAGAAAGCAACACAGGAAAAAGTCTTGGACATAGGTCATATCAAGGACTGTGCTGCTTTCCTGTGCATGAATTGAGCAGTTTTGAGCTAGACCGCTTGTATTTCAAAAATAATATTGCTCTCTTTTTGAACTCTTCAGGTTTCTGCTCTTCAGGGACATACTGTTCCAAGTGTAGATGTTTGGAGAGTGCCTCTATTTGTGTCTCACCAGGCACTGTGTTTAAACAATGCAGCTGCTCCTTGAGAAGTAAAACCTTACAGAAAAGTTTTCTCTCAACTCTAGAGCTTGTAGATAAGTATTGGTCAAATAGAAATATCTCAGATACCAGTCATATATTTTTAGTCTGGTGAAACTGTTTAGGTTTTACCAACATAAAACCTTGTGGTGCTGGACCTTGTGCCTCTAATAAAAGTCACTAGTCCAGTTTGCCAGGTTTTATGCTCTTACATGCCTCAAAGCCAATCTTAGTTTACTTAAAGTTAAGAAACATAAAGTTTGGTTGAAATCTTTGCCATAGTATATCTTGGAAGTCTTCCATGAAGAGGCTAAGAAAATAATACCTGCAAATAAAACAGCTTTCTGGAAAACCTGCTTATCCAGTCCACTTCCAGCCCTCTTTCTTAGGGCATTGTTACTTGTGAATTCAGTCTGCATCCTTCACTAAATGTAAACTTGTAGCTTCCTGTGACAATAAGGTAGCACTCTTGCGGCAAAGATGTAGTGTGTTGTATTCTTCTGGTTTGTCAGATGGGAAAACTGTTGTTGGTCATTTGAGTTCTTGGTCTCTCCTCTTCATGGTCTGCAAGCTACTGTTGTCATTGTTCCAGCACCTGTGATGAGCAGCACCATGACAATATTGACCTGCAGCCTCTCCTGTGTCACTGGTTTGACTTGGAGAATCTTGTTGGGGCAGAGCTTGTTAAACATACTCTGATTCTTCACCTTGCATTTCTGGTTACATTAGCAGATAGTGGAGGTGAAAGAAAGACTTTCACAGGTGCTTAAATGATAAATGAAGGTTTCTTTCTCAGATGATCTCCTTTTCACTGGAGAGTAGTAGGCTAATGATCTTTCTCTTAAACTTTCAGTAAGGCATCTGACTCTCACTCGTTTCCTTTTTCTTCTTTCCGCCTTTTATCCTCAGAAGAGAAAAATGACTTTCCCTCTCTTTACCTTTTGCCAGTGGTTATGGTGATAATTAACTTATTATGAATATAGTCAAAATCCCCAGACTGTATATTCTCAGACTTATTTCTGATTCCTTAAACTCAGAAGTGAGCTCGAAGCACTATAAGCTCAAATAACTCCCTTGATAACAGTTACCTACAGGACCTATTGACATTTCTTTTGTGGGAGCCTGCGAACCGTAATAAGGTGATTCAGACCAGAGGCAAACATGCTTCTTCATGCCAGGGTTGGTAAATCAGGCCTTCCAGAAGGCTAGGGGAGAATGACACATGTGGGCTCCTCTATGCCTGTTTTTGTGTCACGTTAGTAGAAGCAGCACGTCTAAGCAAGACCTGCGCATTTGTGTTGTTGAATCCTATTGCTCTGCGTGTGGTCTCAACCAACCTACCAACCTTCCCACCCACGGGAAGGGTACCCAAATGTCTCAGTAGAATTGCTAATAGAATTGGTGACTAGGGTAGCTGTGAGATGGAGGTGGAGTTTAGTAGTTGCTTAAAAAGTAAAAAAAACAACACTTCACTAAAGGACCACACCCTGCTGATGCCCTGCCAGAGTTAGTCACTCTGCTGCCTCTTAAAGTTCACTCTTGAAGCTGGATGGTTACACAACCTTACACACTGTCAATGTCAGGTGTTGATAGTGATACAGTGATACAGATAGTGATACTAGTCATACAGTTCAAAGTGTGCAGACAAACTTTACAAGAAGGTTTTGTAGTAACAAGCTGCTTTTTCCCCCCACTGTATGTAGTTACTATATCAAGTTATCAAGTACTATGTTAAATAGGTCTGACTCTCATCATTCTGTTGCTAATAAAACTCTCTTAATTCTAGATTTGGATATCAAAACATCAGGGACTGGCTGCATGAAGATACAGAAAATAGAGTGTGATAACTGCAAAATAGAAACGGAGAAGGGGACTAGTGTCCTGCAGTCAATAAAGGTACAAAGAACCCTCCCTCACTCCATCAGTGAGTCTGAAATGGGATTGCGTGGAATATAGTGTAAAAACTTAAATACCAGTTCTGGAGATGAGAAGTACTCTGATATTTCCAAGTGTTCCTATGTGTATAGCACCTCACCCTTGTTTATTGCATACAATTGCCTCGCAGAGTCAGTAACATGGAGTCAGAAGTCCAGGGACCTTTGATGACAGGCAAAGCCAGCTAAAACAGTGACAGTAGTAAGCCTAATATCTGCCCTGCCCACCTCTCAAAAAAACCCATGCAGAGTGGGATTTCCTGTCTAGTAGGTGAATAGTCATGTTGGCTCAGTTGGGACTTTTTTTTTCCCCCTTGTGTTTTTTTAATAATTCTGATATATCAGTGCTGTTGACAAATGCTTTAATTTAATTTTCAATCAGACATTACACATTACATGTCCAAAACACCAGACTGAAATATGTCTGATAAATACTTTTCTATATCATGATCGTGACCTTGCTTTTTCAGTCTTAAGACTTCAGGTTTGCTGACACAGGCATTTTTAGAAATAACCAAAGTATATCTGACTTAAGTGCTATTTGGAATCAATTTTACTTGAATAATTGAGATTGTACCTGCAGGGATAGGTATAAATTCAAAAGAAAGGCCCTTCAAATAGGGTGATTCCTAAGTTGAAAGATTTTTTCGTATCTCAAAAATACTTAAATGTGTTTGTTTTTTTTTACCATGGTAAGAGATAATTGTATAGCACACATATGGGAAACCAAATTTAAGAGGAAATTTAATATACAATCAAGCCAGGTTTACTCCATATTCAGTGACAACTTGTATCTTCCAGATTCTGTGTAATTTACCATATTACTCTTCAAAAGGTAAATAAAATCTAACAAAAGTTAACAGTACTAAATGTGTTCTTGCTGTCTAAAGTTTTGGTTAGAAATTAAACTGTCCTATAGTAAAATCAAACAGCAGTACATGAGAAACTACATAATATGAGAAAGCAAGGTAGTTTTGGCCAGCAATAGTAACAGTCATCTCTGCATGCTGTCATAAGTGTCAGGAATTTCTTGTGATGTCATAGAAGAAGGACTCTGAGGGAAGACAATTAACTGTTTTTGTGGGCATCTTTTATCATGTATAATCTAAGATGTGCAAAATGTTACATTTTAAAAATGAGCACGTTAGTTCTATTTTTCTTGAGGGTTGAAGTGGCAATGAAACAGTACTCTCTAAGGAACTGAGAAGAAGACTGCAGAGTCACCTGCTGTGGCTTCTGAGACTTGATTCTTCACAGCCACATTATGGGTTAGAGCAGTTTGGTGCTTATTTCCTCTGTCAAACTTTGAGCCTTCCTCAATTCACAGAAATTCTGTAGTGCAGCACAAGAGTTGATCTCCCTGCAGGGAATGAGCTTTACTGAGCATACTGAAGTGATACTGCCTTCCCCTGGATGGATTAAAGAACTTTTTAGTGTTACTTCCCTGTCATGCTGCTCACAAACCTCATTGACCAGGAAAGCAGGAGGCTCTTTCTGTACAGTAGAGATTGTTGATCAATGACTCTAAATACATAAAAAATCTGGTCATGTAGGGATTATTCAAGAGCACCAGCAGACTTCACAACTGCTAATTCTTTTAACTTGCCACAGACTGCAAAAAGTTGTTTGTATAACTTGTAATTAAAAAAAAAACTTGCTGGTTTTTGGTATTCTGAGTGATGTCTTTAGAGAAGACCTAGAGATTTGACATGTACCTTCCTCAATCATGCAGGCTAGTAATTGAAAATGAAAGATTAGTATTCTCTGAGGTTTTTAAATGGATTTTGACTGGTGCTTTTGGTGTGGCAGGCATTATACAGCCTGTGAGATTTGTTGAGTGTTGTTTTAATGAATATATTTTTTTATTTATTGGTTGTTGTTTTTGTAATTGACTAAAGCCCAGTTCACCCAGTCCCTTCCAAGTCTCTTAGACAACTGATAGTAGCAGTAATTTCAAAATACAATTACTAGTTCTAGGTCTTTTTCAGAGTATAAATTATTCCCAAATTCTTTATTGAGGGAACACTGCTGCTTTTTTTTAATGTTTTTCTTCTACTTTTTATGACAGTCCTTTAGCTTAGCAGAGACAGTGGGACCAAGGAGACCCTTTATTGTTTCTAGGTTCAGCAATTACTTCTGACTCCTTGACTGTAACTCCGCTGGTAACAAGAATTTCCAGATGTCTCATGCACAGTCAGTGGAAGACCTGCCATCCTTCCTCACCACACACATCTGAGCCTGACTTTTTAAAGTCCTGCACCACTGTCCTTCCTTTCTTTGAACTGAACACATTTCTCTGGTTTTCTTTTAATGTCTGTCATGGTCTAGAAAGCCTTGTACCTCTCCTTACTCAAACCTCTCTTCCTGGCTAGGAGAAACCCTGTGACAGATTAACTGAAAGGAAGCAGCACTTGTGGAGTATTCCTGCTTAATGAAAAAGTTACTTGACCATTTAACTTGCTTCCTCTCAGCAAGTCCTGCTGTCTGCTCAATGTCCCTGTTCATACCTGCCTCTGAAAACCTGGGGTTTTTTTGAGAGGTTATAGTCTAATAATTCTGAGAGGAGAAGTTGAGAGACCTATGTTGTTATCAAAGCTTTTTCTATCCCACATATGATAGAGTAAAAAAACCACAATAATAATAGCAGAGGGAATAAGTGTGTATGTTGTGGTTTTATTTTACTCAACTAACTTTAGCCACACTGCTAGGCCATTGCTATACATAAATTCTTTTAATCTTACAAGTTTCCATATTTTCCTCAAGTTATATGCTTGGAGGATTTGCTCTTTAACCAATATTCTGTTAATATGCCCAAGATAACTGCCTCAAAGGAGTGATGTTTGGCTGAAGCATCTAATTTAAGTATTCTGTTTACTGTGTACTTGTATTATATTTGTATAGAAGTTTAACTGAGTAGCTGAGTTGTTTGCAACTTCAAAAGATCTGAGGCACTGCTGCAGTCTCAAGTTAGGGGAGTTGTGTTTTACTGTGGGAAAGCCTCTTAAATTAAGAGGAGAAAACAGGAGTTGAGTACACAAAGATTAAGAAACACTGTTCTAAAGTTCTTCCTGTCTTATGAAGCCCCATGAAACTTCTGGTTCTTGGGATTTCATCAGAAATGTGTTGGAACGGTATGAGTCCATCTTTTCCATGTTGGACTTGCATATTTTCTTTTTTATTTTAAAGTTCTTAAACTTGTTGCCATCTGATTGCAACTTCTTAATGCAATTTATTATGGCTTATCCAGGCAGGTGTTTAATAAGTACATGTCTTTAATATTTCTGATATGCTTGATTGTCAAGTGTAATGGGTGGTCTTCTAAATTAAATAGCATTGACAGGATCAATACCCTTTTCAACAGAAGCTAGTATATCTGAAAATGGAGGCAGTGGTATAGGAAAATGAAGGAGAGGGTGTGTGTGTGTGTGTGTGTAAAAAAGCTTTCCCAGCATTAAGTATAAAAAATGCTGAATATTTTTTTACTTCTGTTACTTTAGTTTTCATGCTAGTGAGCATAAGCAAAAAGCTTTGAGAGCTATAGACTTCTTAAAGTTAGATTTGTTGAAGTTGCAGATTGTGAATACAGTTGGATTATTTAAAACTGAATTATTTTTTTTTTTTCTTTACCCTTCTTACAAATGGTTGGTTTTTCCTTTCAAGACCTGTGGGGTTTTCTTTCTGAGATCAGTTTGTATGTATTTCTGTAAGTTGGGTTTTTTTGTTAGTTATATGCAGCAGCTAAAAAGTGTAAGAGCTATAATGTGTCTTACTTGAAACCTAATTTATTTGTCGAAAAACTTGAGATTGTAATGCAGATCTATGCAAAATAGCTAATTTGAATTAGAATCTGGTTGGAGTTCAACACTGTATGATCTGGTTCCACTTCCAGGGCTAAGGTTTGAACTTTATGACTATAGATACTGCAAGTATAAGTAGCTTTGTGGTGTGTTTGTGTATATACATGATTATCCTACAGATTTCTGTGACACTGTAGATTCCAGATCACTGGAAGGCTCCAGTTTTTCAGTTAAAAAAAAACACAAATAAAACCAAAGCAAAACCAACAAACCCACCTATATTGAGAATAAAGGGTGCCTTAGCATCATTCTTTCCCTCATGTTTCTGGTTACAAAGAAAGGTGACTTTTTGAGTATGACTCCACTGGAAATAAACAGCAGTTTTGGTAGGCACTTGAGAAGCCGTCTTCACATTAAAAGGGATGTTTGTGATCTATGGTGGCACAGCTTGAAAAACAGGGTAACTTGTCTTCTAATTATGATTATCATAACCATATGAGTTTTAAACTTCTTTTTCAGAGCCATAAAATCGATATACGAACAAATGGTGGCAAAGTAATTGGTCTTGGAACACTTTATGGAAATACAGATATTCGTGCAACAGAGAAGGGTGTAAGTAAGAAGTAAAACTTACTCTTCAGTGGCTTGTTCAGCTTGTAAAATGACTAAATTTTGAAGAATGTGCTGAGGAATATTTTATGACCCTCATTGGTTGATTGTAATTTCACTGCTAGAATTCATTTGTCTGTGTAATCATACTGCATTATCTTATGCTGGATTTAGATCAGTAGACAGTCTCCATAGAAAGAGCAGTAATAAGCATGTGATCATCCCATCAGTGCAGAGATTGTGCTCGCTGATAGAACTCACTGACTTTAATTTTGTGGACCTTCACAACAACAGTCTTAAACTTTTTACTTTGGTGATATCTAGACACCTGGATTCTGCAACAGGCCCACAAGTTGTATCTCATGAATAGTGACTTGTATTGTATATTTGTACCTGCTGTACACTTTCAGCATTGTATGGTTGAAAGAATTGAAGAGGGGGGGAGGAGTTGTATAATTCTTTGCAGCTGAAGAAATTGCATGTAATATTGTTACAAGTTGCAGGGATAAGAATGAACAGGAAAACAATTTCATAGAGACATAGCTCACAGTTTTCAGCAGGTGGCAGCATCAGACAAACCACATGCTCCTCTATTCTGGTTTTCTTTCTTGTTTTAAGTAGTCAATTATCCATTATTTAAAATAATGTAGAGCTTGGCTCCCTTACATAGTACTATAGATCTCACATCTAGTTTTGAGGCTGAATTTGAGTGTCTAGGTATCCTAATGTCCATGAACTGGATGCATTAGGATTAATTGGATCTGAAGCATTGATACATGAACATGCACAATCAAGCCAAGTGTGGAAGTAGCTTGGATGCATGTAATAATCTGTCAGAATCAGTAGGTACCAGTAGCACTGGGAAGAATGAGAAAGAGTGCAGGTAACTCTCCCTCGCCAAGGGTAGAACTGAGACCAAGACACAAAGTTCTAGGAGCCCAAAACGGCCTCTGTGATGTGCCGCTGGGCGCTGTCCTGCACTTTGCAAATTGGTTGCTGAGATCATACCTGCACTTACACAGAAGCCAGCTGTTCTTGGCTCCCTCCTGTAAACTGAGCAATTTGGCATTGGATTTTACAGAAACTGTCAATGTTAAATTACCTGCGTTTCTTTGTAGTGGATGCTAGCCTGCTTGACTTTTGTGTACAAAAGAGCCCAGGGGCTGCTGTAGCTGTACTACTGGTATTTCTTTACAAACATCTTCATCCAGCAAGGCCTGCCAGCATAAAGCAGAGTGGGGAAGGTCTGACTGACATGCTCTGTTGATGCCACAGTTGGACTGTTCAGCGCTGACTGATTGGCAGTTGGGACTATTACTAGTTAGTGGAGTTAGGATCCACCCTAAACCACTAGCGACCACAGAGGGTGGAGGGGGCAGCAGTAGTTTACCTTTTTTTCTGGATGTGTCATCCATCTTCCTGCAGAGGGCTTCTGTTGGAAGGATCCAAAAACTAGAATCCTTGCTTTTTGCTAGTGGATAAGATTCAGTACAATGTAGGAAGTGCTTTGCTGTGCATTCATGCTGCTTGCAGCAGACTAGCATCTTTAAATCAGATTCGTGCTGCTTAGTAACTAATCTCAAACTAGTTTGTTACACCAGTGCAATCCAATGAGTTAATTTCAAATAGCATCTTGCTAGTGTTGATTAAAGCAAGTGGATGGTAGAAAAATAGTTAGATCTCTATCTATGTTAAAATACAATTCATGAAAATTAGAAACTTACTTAAACGTGTTTTACTTTGTATCTTTAAATGCTGTTTAAAAATAGTGTTTTTTTCAGATACAGTCTCCTGAAACAGTAAAACAAACTTCATGCAGTTGAAGTGCTTCTTTGTGATCATAAATATTTATATAGTCTGTCATATTGCTAGAATTCACCTTCACAGTTCTAAAGCTGTAGTAACTTGAGGGAAGTGAGTAATTTTAAAAAGAATGTACAGCTATGGAACAATATTTTGTGTTGTTACTGTGAACTTCTCATTAACAAACTTTGCTGCGTATTTAGGAAGAACAGTGAGATTTCTTTTCTCAACTGGCCACTTCTGGTAATAATCAACCATACGTCTTCTTTTGTGTTTGTATGAGATGTTTCTACCATCAGTTGTAGTCATCATTATGTAATTATGTAATTATGGCTCTGTCAGCATTTCCAGCCCCCTCTTGGAGGTGGGGAGGGAAAGGATGTGGTAAAAGAAACTAAGCATTTGAGAAACAGAGTCTACTTTTAAGGGGGAAAATGGAGAATACACTAAAAATATTTGAGCAAGGGTAGCACAAAAAAGAAGGAGGAAGAACAGGAATATGGGGTAGGAGTTGTTTATGTTCTCTTTAAACATAGCATGGTGTTAGTTTTCATCTTTAAAATATGTTCAGGTGCAAAAACAGTCTGATTTATGAAGACACTGACACTTTTTTTCTTTAAAGGATAAGAAGGGTCTCAGTAAATGCAACTCTCAAGGCTCTACTCTGAATGGAAGGAATTTTTTCAGAGAATTTGGTGGTTCAGTGGACAAAAATAATCAAATTTGTTTGACTGGGGAGTCATTAGCTAATCTGTACCATGGGGACTTTTCTATAACACTGATTTAGCAGAGCCAAAGATCTATGTTCTGCCAAAAATTCATAAACGTTAAGGAATTTGGGGTTGAAAACATATTTAGTCTTGGCAAAAAGCAATCTTTTTTTCTTTTTTTTCCTTGTGCTCTCCTTATCTAGAATAATTTAGTCTTTTTCTTGAGCAGTCTGACTTCCCCCACTCCCAGATGTGGACTATTCTGAAACGTTCATTGTATTGGTAGTTTTTGGTTTATTTTTTGTACTAGCTAGGTGACTCAGTGCTGGTGAATAAGATGATCTGATATGCGAGCTTGTTTGTAATAAATACTGAATATTATTAAGATAAATATCTAAATAGAGTAAAAACTTGCATGCCATAGCAACAGATGCAGCTTTTTCTGGCTTTCCTTTTCCTGTGCAGGAATACCACAAGGCAGACAGTTTGTACCTAAACTATGCAATTATTTTTTATTCTTCCCCCTGCTAAAGTGTGCCTTGCTTTATTTTCATTGTGCTGGTAGCATGATGGCCCTGCTAGAGTTGGAAGGGTTCTTTGCAAGTTATTTGACTCTGTTCAGAACAGGTTTAGATCATGGAGCCTAGAATGACAGAGGCTTTTCTTGTCGCTTCAGCCACGTGCCACAGCAGGTTTACCCTTTGTCATCCAGGGTGAGGGAGCAGCAGAGTATTCTGAGAAATGTTCCTAGGACACGCAGTAACATAAACTTAATGTTTGCTAAAGTCTCTGCTTGTTAGAGTTTTGTTAGAAGCACTGTGGAAGATTGATAAGTTGACTTGCTCGCCCTTTCAGTAATGAAAAATTATACCTTAATATCATTGGTTTGTACACGGCTGATGCTTAGATGCTGTAGCACAGATCTGAGCAGCATTACCTGCAGAGATTGTAGATACTGTCATGCATCTTGAATTCTAGCTCAGCACTTTGATTATCAGATTTTCTTAAAGATTAATGTATCTTGTTACATTCTTAGAAGGCCTACTTTGTAGCATCAAACCAAAAGTCTTAAGACAACAGTCCATTTTGTAATGAATTAAGGGCTAAAGATGGCATAAAGCTCAATAGGTATGGATTGATAAACTCACAGTGTAATTAGACTATCATATAGTATGTACCAAACCAGACTCTTTAACTCCTTGGGACACAATGCAAGATGGAGCTTGTGCAACACAATTGAAGTTTGTGAGAGTACTTCATCCATAGCATATTTTTTACATAACATAATGCTGAAAGGGTCAGCAGACTCATTTTTTTTGTATTAACTTTTTTCCACAAGATGAGAAGGGTAAAATGACAAAGTGGGTTTAAAGGTAAATTGACATAAAGCACAGTTTGATCTAGAGAGTCATGTATCATTTCATATGATGAATAAGGATTTTGTTGAGTTCACTGAAAATCCGCATAAGAAAAATAAAAACAAATGGAATGGGGTTAAGTATGAACTATTGCCTGATTCCATAAAAAGTCAATTTAACTGAGGAAGAATAGAATTAAATTCATCTATTAGTTGCACAAGAATGTGATTTGCTTTGCTTTGTCCAAATCCACACAGGTTATGTCAAACGTCTTGTCACTTGTACGGAGATAATGTCATCACTTTTTATTCTCCAAATCTATCCATCGTGTAGCTTTTCAAATCTTACGCTTTCTCTCAATTTCTACTGAAAATAAATAGAAATTGAGATCTTATCTATCCTTTTTCAAGGCTTTGTATAGCTTGGGGCTTAAGTCCAAGAATAGAGCCCTGAATAACTGAGGTAACATGAACAATTACAGTGAGAGAAAGAGCTGCTGTGGCTCTTTTGCAAACCTTCACCAAAGCTATGTCTACAAAGTGAGCCAGTTAAAAGTCCCCATAAATAGCTGTATGCACAAAGACAGTGCATGTTTCAGTATATGGTAGCAGAAAGCTGATTACCAGTGCTTTTAAGTGTCATAATGCTGTATGAATGTTAAGTCTTCATTATTACAGCTGGTTTATTATTATCTTTCAAAATGAAATGTTTTGGTTTTTAAAAATAAATCAATTTTTTCTTTCATTTGTCTGTGAGTGCTTGGTTTCTTCACCTGTTTGATGGATGTAATAATTCATAGGAATGTTGTAGAGGTCATTAACTTGTTGGCTAGAATTCTTGGATGGAAAGTTTTTTTGTTTTTTCTTGCGTAGCTTTTAGCTAAGAATTTGATTGCATTTGTTCTGCACCAACAACTGCTTTCCATTTGTTTTGCCTCTTCATATGTTGCTTCCTTCTTCCTTTCCAAACTGTGATGACAAGTTTTCCATTATATTTATTTAAGTTTGTTTCTTACAGAGTGTGAATATAGAGAAGCTGCAGGGGACATCCATCAACATATCTACTGAGGATGGGCTGCTGAAAACTAAGTATCTTTATGCAGAATCATCATCTCTGTCTTCAGTAGCTGGTGATATTCTGCTGGGAAGTATTCATGGTAAGTAGAAAATACCGTCACAAATTTAGCTGCTTTGAAGTTGTTTGTAATGTTTGCAGTAACACAAAGACCATCACTAAACCAGTAATTGTTTTAAACTGAGAGAGCGGAGATTTAGGTTAGATATTAGGAATAAATTCTTTACTATAAGGGTGGTGAGGAACTGGAATGGGTTGCCCAAGGAGGTTGTTGATGACCCATCCCTGGAGGTTTTTAAGGCCAGGTTGGATGAGGTTTTGTGCAACCTGGTCTAGTGGTAGGGTTCCCTGCTCATGGCAGGGGGTTGGAACTTGATGATCTTTAAGGTGCCTTCCAACCTTAATGATTCTAAACCAACTGTGCACAGTAAGTGAACAAAACAGGCTTTTATTAGAGACTGAATTGATGGGAATTGATTTACCATAGAGCATACTGTGTTTACTTTTAGAAACATTTTTATAAGCACACTTGTGAAATAAAAAAAGTTGTATATTATTGGAAAGACACATGCTAAGGATGTTAAAATATTTTTAAATTGAGCAATGGAAATTATACTAGAAATAGTAAAGAGTCTTCTCTTCCTCTCTTTCCACCCTTTATTTACTTCATAGAAGTAACTCTTACAGCATCTACTAAGGTCTATGGTAGAATTTGGTTGTATTTTACAGTTTTTAGCAAAAAGGGTCTGTGTGTGTGCTAGCACCCTGTACTGATAGACTGGTGACAGTTTGTATTCTTTGACTGGGGGAAAGAGGTCTCAAAGCCATCCCCTGTTTACTGACCTTCTTCTAGATCTAAAAGTAATGAACTTGAGTGTCATTTATATAAACAGTAGTCAGGCTTGGAATCTGGTGTGGTTTTCTAATTAAACAAAATTCCCACTTAATTGTGACTGTGCTATAATGTGTTTGGGGTGACTTAGTAAATATTAAGTAAAACAAGCTGGAAGATGTACAAACAGTGAAAAATTAATTTAGGTAGGTCAGAGTTCTAGATTTCCATCTGTCTTATAAGCAATTTGCTGAAATTTTTCAGCAATTTTGTGTTGTTGTCTTGCTTCAGAAATAACTCTTGTTTATTCCTTAAAGGAGCAACTCCTTTGTCCATTTATATAAAATAAAGACTGGCTTCTAAACCTGTTAGGTCAAGTTAACCTTCAACATGCATAGGCATAAAAAAGATATTTTTTTTCTTCTTGTTGTTACAGCATTTTTTCTAATGTGGGGACTGTATTGTTACTGGTACTTCTGTCTGATAAGCTGTTTTCTTTTGGTTCTTTTTTTTTTTTCCCGTAGCTTCAACCAGGTATAATCATATCATGATATAATCAGTTTGTGTGTTCATCCCTCTATGCACATCGAAAAGTTTATTTTTGTTTTCATGGTACAGAAGTGAAATAACTGCAGTGAGTTACTTACTCCTTTAGTAATGTCTCATTGTCATTTAGCTGAACGATACTGTGAAAACAAACAGAATTGTTCCCAACTTATACAGACATTTCTTACATTACTTCAAGATTATTTTCATGAGCTCTCTACTAAATGGGTCTGGAATGCCTAACATCATTTTAGCAGTTTCTTTTAAAAACAATTGCACATTAGCATTTGCTTGGTACTTCTAGTCTGTTTTATTTTTATTTTTTTTAAAAATATTTTCTGCAAAGTTTCATGCTCCTCAATCATGTTCTAATAGCAAAAGCAAATACTTTAGAAGTCTTTTAAATTATTATATTACATAGAGGTATACACATATATTACCAGAAAATATAAACTCAGGTTATAGTTCTATGTTAGAAAAAAACTGATCACTTTCCCTTGAGTCTCTGCTCATGGGGAAGCTCAATGTTAGTACTAGTTTTGTAAATGGTTGGACAGATTGTTTCTTGCAGTTAAGGTCACTATTTCCCTATAGCTGGCAGTTTGCCAGTATGTATATTTGGCATAAAATCACCACATCTGTGCACCAAACTGAGCTAGAGTTCATTGCTTTTGCACTGAGAACTTTGAAGGCAAAGCAACATAAACTTTACAAACCTGCCTGAGACCCATTTTGTGTTTGAAACTTGGCCTGTACAATTCCATCACTGTCAGAGCCCAAGCTGGAGTGCAAATTTGGCTCAGGAAGGCCGTGAATGGAATCAAAATTAGGACCTGAAAGAGTAAAACTGACTCTATGTAGAAACAGAATCACTTCATTTTAGACTTCATAGTGTTGCACTACAAAGCTGAAGTCAGTTGGATGTAATAATCAAACTAGCAATGGCCTCTAGTCAGGTCTTTCTATATTTGCCCTTGACTTGTCAAAAAAATAGGTGAATAACTTAAAAATAGTAAGGTAAGTGTTGGCCTTTGTGGAACAACTGCATGACCAAAAATGTACTTCTGTGCACTGTCTGTAGACACTGCAGGTGACAACATGGCAGGACACTCCTGTCTGCTTTAAAAGCAACTTGTGTTCTGGCTAATTGTTTGAAGTGAGCCTGTCACAGTAATACGTTTACATTACGCAACATTAGTTGTATCTACTGTGTAAGTTTGTAGTTAATAGGGGTTTGATTTCTAAATGTTTAGTATTTTTCAAGGGTCTGAAAATAGAAAACAAAAACCCCATAAAAACAAAGAGCAGACCAAAAAATCCTCAAGTCCCAGGGGCTGTATTCAGACAGTATAATAGCTTCAGCTCCTTGTGAGTTGCCAGCTGAGAAAACTCTAGTCTTTCTTGTAGGTTGTACGAAAGTAAGTGCTAGTTGTGATAAAATGTAGAAAAGGATGGTGTAATTATAGTGTGCCTTTTAAAAACATCAAACAGTAAAGCCAAATGTCTTCCAAGTCCATTCAAATATGGTTTTGTTTCAGCTCTGATTTTCAGAACCCCTAAGTATTCTGTACAGTATGTGCTTGAAATGATGAATTTAAGTCTCTTGATGATAGGCTGCTTTTCTAGCTTCCAGCCTACAGACCACTAAGGAAAACACTACAGGTCATACCCAGTGGAATGCATTCTGCCCTAATGATTGTTTACTACTGTGTAATTATGGAACACAAGAACAGAACTTGATCCATTTGCAATTTTTAAAGGCCTCTGTCAAAAGTTCTGAAAATTGTTGTGAATACTGTGTATTACTAAATGGACTCAATTAATACAATCAGCCTTATTTTTCCATCTGTTATCCTTCTGGGAAGATGAAAGAGTGGCAAGAATGACATGCTGTGCTTTAGTTCTTAATTTAAATAATTTTTTGTGAGGCAGTTACACATGTAACATTCATGGAACTATGGGAGTTTCTACCAACTTTGTTAGATTGTTAATAGCATAGAAGGCTTTTCTGTTCTGAGGTACCTCTGTCCTTCTTCCAGATCCCCTTGATCCAAGAGGTAAAAGGAAAGAGTATAAATTTTGAGATTAAGGATAAAACGCTAGTGTCTGTTGAAAGTAATGCAAGTTCAGTAGGAGTCCATTCTGCATCTTATGCCTTATGTGCTCTTTTGTTTGATGTTCCCCAGTTTGTCCAACACATTCAGATGTCAGTCAAGTCAATGAAAAGCATTGACAAGGGGTTGTTATGCACATGAGTTTGGAGGCAGTAGGTAATGTTGAGTTAATCCAGAAATTAGTCTTTGAGAATAAAGCACAAAATTACCTCCGAGGGGGGCATGTATGTATAAAAAAGAGGAAAATAGTAACTGTTGGTGTTAATTATCCTATTAAAACTACTTAAATCATTTATAGTGCTGTTGCAGACATCGGAGCAATTAAAAAACAAAAAAGGCCCAAAACAAACTAAGAAAATATTGTGCTTTAGCCTCACAATGCTTCTCTCCCTCACACCCAGTCTGTATCTTTAAGCTTTGCTCAGTGTCTGGAATCCTTCCTGTCTGGAATCACTTCATTGTTACCCACGTGTTGAGATTTTTATTTGTAAAGCAATAATATTCAAACAATGTAATTAGTTGGTTCTATTTTGGTTTTATATGCAAATAAGATATACTACTGTGACTGTAATGCCCTTGCATAGGATCACATTACTTTAGCCTTTGCTACAATTTCAGAAAGCAGTTAAATAATCAGCTTTTAACATTTTTTTTCCACTTTTCTTTTCTCACTAGGTAACACCAGCCTTCAGACCAAAACAGGCAGTATCACAGTAGGTAGGTTCTAACTTCTGAGAACTTTTTCTTACTCTTCCCTTTGCCATTCTAAAAGCTAAATGTCCACAAGGAAAGGAAAAAGGAGGTATTTCCTTACATATGTTCTGCCCTCTTTCCAGGACTAGCAGGGGTAGCTCTGTAGCTGCAGGAGATGCTGTCCCAGCCCGGCTGTCACCTTTGGCAGCAGGGCAGGGCATGTTCTGCCTTGTGCAGCACGGGACTGCTGGGCTCTGCATGGGTTGGACTGAGGTGTTGTCTTGTGGATTGAGATGGGATGAAAGGACATGAGAAAAGACTAAGCATTCATCCTATGCAATCATTGTGCCTCTAACTTCTGTCTTACATTTGTTGATACTAATAGTTAGCTACGATTAATTTTTATTAATCATTGATGTGTAGCATACTGTGGCTTGTGATAATATAAACGTTTCCAAACTATTACTCCAATAAGTGGGCTTTTATACAACAGGATAATTCAGAGTTCTCAATTATGATACACATTCTATCAGTTACATTATTCTAGGAAAACATTAGAGCTTCTCGATTGACCATTTTATAGTACATCAACACGAAAGTGAGAAACTAAAATCTGGTCATTTCCATGGCAGAAAATGGAAGTAACAGAATCATAGACATGACTCCGTGTGTCTTAAATGTACATGGAAGGGTTTCCCCTTCTGTAAATAAACTTGGTGACAGGCCCAAACCTTGAAGACTTCTGCTAATGGTAGTAACCATAGTCACTGAGAAAGCATTGTTCAGGGACGAGCTGGACTGTCAAACTCTTCTTGTGTTTCTAAGCAATCTGTATTAATGTTCCAGGAAAATAAGGCAATGCACATTCTTAGGAGTTAGTCATTAAACCACAGAATTAAATTAAGCTTGCTAGTCTGTTTTTTTGCTGTTAAATAAACTTATAGAATATGAAGAGTGTTCAAATCAAAGTTTCTTAATGCAGGAGCTAGCTTTTTCCATCAAAAGATTTCTGTTATTAGAAATTATATCTTCCTTAATTAGCCAGACTCAGCTTAAACATTAAGACACTTTTTACAGTTTAATAAACATTATTTTTCAGATTTCAATTCTGAAAGCAGTAGTTAGACTTAAATCTTATTCCTAAAGAACTTTAAACATCCCTTAGATTTTTATCGATTTTTTCCAAAAGCAATTGACTTTTCAGATCTAGTGATTCAACTTTAAAAGCTTAAGAAACAGAATGTTAATTTTTAAATGAATTTTTTGTGTGTGTGAGAAGTTTACACCACAAGATAGTTCGTTGGATTTCCAGAGACTTGAAAGGGATGTGCTGATACACATAGGAGGAACAACTCAGATCTTCCAACTCTATAGCTACGTTTTCATAGGGATATAGTAATTTATTTCACTGGAGACACAATTTTATCAGTTAACTGAAAAAAATGCATTCTCTTGACTTTGAGGATCTATCCTTAGCTTTTGAGAGTTTTTGTTTTTTGTTTTTTTTATAAAACAAACTAAAGCAGGGTTGGGAGTGCTGGATTTTTTTCAATATATTTTGGGGAAGATATAAGAAACTGTATTAACAGTTTCTTATTCTTTTATAATTCTGCATTAAAACAGAAGATCAATGCTTTTGTTTCTTACTCCCTTTTAATTTTTTGGTTTTTATTGTATAGAGAGTAGTTTGATTTGATTTAGGTTTTTTATGTTGGTATTGTTTGTGTAAATATGGTCTTTGAAAACTCCATTCAAAATTTAGTGCAATTTTTTAAGCATCTGTCCTATGGCAGTATTTCACACTGACATGGTTAAAATAAGAAAACAGGGATTATTCCTTTTTTTTCTCTACTGTGAGCTTTTTAGTCACTGACAAATTGTTTTCTAGCCCTAGACTAGAAACTTTCTAACAAATGTTCCATGTGCTTTGAATGGGCTTTAACTGAAAATAACCAGACCTGTTTTTACTTCTAGTTTAAGTTACTACTTTAGTCATTAGAAATCTGAATAATCTAAAAAAATTAATGGAGTACTTTGTTTTTAGAACTAGATCAATATTTTAATTTTTTATTTGGTAAATTCATAGGAGAACTGGGGTTTGAACAGGCCTCAGGAAGTTGCAGAATCACAGAATGGTTGAGGTTGGAAGGGACTTGTGGCAGTCGATCTGTGCAGCCACCCTGCTCTAGCAGTCTCTGGTCTCCAGCCTCCTGCTCAGAGCCATGCCAGCTGTGAGGCTGCTCAGGGCTTTATCCTGTGCTCTTGCAAACCTCCAAGGATGCAGACTCTACAGCCTCTCTGAGCAAAATTGCACTGCTTGACTGTCCTCAGGGTGAAAAAAATTTTCCTTTTATCCAGACTGAAACTCTCCTGTTTCAGCTTGTGTCTGTTTGTGCTCTCATATGCACCACTGAGGAGCCTGGCTTTGTCCTCTTGATCAACCTCTCAGGGATACAGGGGGGCTGCTGTCAGGTCCTGAAGCTCTCCAAGCTGAGCAAGCCTCATCCCTCAGCCTCCCCTGATGGGGAGGGTCCTCCACAGCCTGCATTTCTTTGTGTTTTTCTTCCAGTTTATTGATGTCTCCCTTTTCTTGGGAGCCCCAACACTAGATGCTGTGTTCTAGATGTGTCCAGTAAGTGCTGAGCAGGTAATCCCTTCCCGTGGTGTGCTGGCCATGCTCCAGCTAATACTGCCAAGGATACTGTTGGATTTCTTTTTTGCCAGGGCACACTGCTGGCTCATGTTCAGTCTTGCTAGGATTTGCTTGTTGCTTAATGTTACTGGCATGGGCTGATTATATATATTCTCCACCCTGCTGCCAAGCCGGATTTTCCTCTACTGGTTCAAAAAAAAGAATTTGTTTTTCCTTGCTGGATTACTTGTGTTTGACACAATTACACAGTGAAGAACTGAACCTTCTGTGTTTGGTGTAGTCAGAAATTATAAAGCTTATGGTGGTATTTTGTTTTTGAGGGGTTGGGGAACAGCCTTAACAGGACAGCAGGGACTTATTCTGGCAAGAAACTGTATCTTAAGATCCAAGAAAATCTATTTTTTTCTTTTATTATGTCAGTGACAGTTTGCCTTATTCTGTTAATTTCTTTCATCAGTAACCCACACCAGATAACCTGAAGTCTTCAGTGACTTACTGTGATGCTCACTGTCTTAAATCAACAGAAACTTAACAACTAAGAACATTTCAGCTTTCTCAAAATTTGAGTGTAGTCCTGACATGAAAGTGAATTGAGATGTCTAAGATCCTCCTTTGTGATGAGACTATTGTGTAAGGCACTTCCCTGGACTGAGACATAACACCTAAGTTTTAATTTATAAAGGGAATCAATTATGGAAAACAGTTACAGTATTCAAGACAGTTTTGGATAACAGAAAAAGAAAGCAATAAACTCTAGTGTATTTAGAAGTAACACTGCATCTTTGAGTTTTATTTTGAGAATTCAATTTTTATTATGTGCTCTATGGAATTTTAAAAGTAAAAACCTCATTTTTGAATTCCACTAAAGGCATTTACTGTACTTCATAAAGTGCAGCTCTTAAGTGCTTTATAAAAATAAATCACACAAATGCTTGTCCCTTAATAACAATTATTTCTATTGATCTAGTCTTTGCAATCTCCTTGAACTGTGTTAACGTTCTGGTTTTCATTTCAAGTCTCCTTCTTCCAATCCTGTATCTCAGAACTCGACCTTTTTCTTTGTTCCACTGATGACTAACCTGTAATTTATTTTCCCCCCCAATTGTTCCTATGCTTTCTCCCACACATTCCTGCACAAAGGGTGCTGCTGTCCAAGCAGATTAGAATCAGCTGCTTTTTCTTAGCATTCAGGTGTCAGATTATGAAAACAAAAGTTAAAAAAATTAGTTCATTATGAGTTAATGTCTACTGAGTTACTACTGGGTTTATCATCAGGATTAACTGATTAATATGGGTCCCTGTGAAGTACCATCAGCTGGTGGTGTCCTAAAGACCATCATCAGTTGTTCTCCCTGGAGAGGGTCCTTGTCCTACCACAAGAGGCTCTTCTTTCTTCATGGTGCAGATAAAAGAACTAACTGCATCTTTTGTTTAGAGCACTAGAGTCAGAGGCTGGATATTTCCTGTATCTTTTGCCAGCAAAATCTCTGTCAAGGTTATGTGGAGTCACAGGGATTGGCTGTTACTAAATTTTATTTGGAATATCTGCAAAAATAGCTTGGATGTGAAAATGTTGGTTTATTGCTACAAAAAAAAAATAAATTAAAGGGGTTGACTCATTAAAAAAAAAATCCATTTCAATGACTTTAATTTCCAAACTTATATTTTAAAAAGTTATGGATAAAGTGTTTCATTGTGACTTACACAAGGAAAAGTTTTTTTCCCAGTTCATTAATTTCACTTAAAGAGTTCATTTTTTTTTTTTTCCTTCAGATTTGGAGCAGAACTTCTTTCACTCAATCCACTGATATGGGAAAAACATTCCCATCCAATTGTAGTTGTTATTGGTTTCATGTTAATCAAGGAGAGTCTTAGCTTCTCAGCTGTCTAAATATGAGTTGGCTACATTAATTACTTTCCCCTTCAAAGAAATCAGTTTTAGCTGTGGGTTAATAGTCCCTTTCTGTGTTTTTACTCTCATATGCAACACACTGGTCTTCTGTGCTTGAGACCTGGCATCAGAAAAGCTCCACTTGAGTTTATTTAGAACTAAAATTATATGAAAGCTTTAGGCATTAATGCTGGGCATTGTTGTTATGATCAATTAATTCATTAATGTTTTTACTTTTAAAAATAGGAAGTTTCATTTGGGTTTAATTTTATTATTTTAGCTGGTTCTGAAAGTTTGACTGTTTCTTTTTCTATGCACATTGAGAAATTAAGAACAACAGTCTCTATCAGTATTTCAGGATTTCTTGCCAATAGTTTAATTTCTAGCAGTGAATCTAAAAAGATATTTCACTGCCTTATGCACATATGTAATTCTTTAATGCATCTCTAGACTTGCTTTGTAATTTCTTTGCATTTTTAAATCATAGTTCAAAAGTTAACTCTGCAGGACTTCACTGTAATATTGTAGAAATTTGTGTATTAAAACTGGAATAAGTTGTAGGTCATTAAAGACTACTTCTCAAGTATACAATTAAGGCTTCTTAAAGACATTATATTTGTAAAAAGGTTTCCTCAGAAAGTTTTGTTATAATAAATTTCAGTTAATAAGGTATAGAAGAAAATGTAGGGCTGTCTACTCCAGGGCAAAGAATGAATGCTGTTTTCCTATGGGTATTTAAGTGCAATAGTTATCTCAAACATTTGTTTAACATTCAGATGTAGTGAATCAGACTTCACAAAGCCTGATAAGCAGTTCCTCTGTGGAACAAGTTACAATGTACAACTGCTTGGTCGTTGCATGGGGTAGTTTTCCTGGGGACAGTTCTCCCTGTGCAGAGTCTGAGCAAATGAGCTCTTAGGGAAACTGAATTACCTGATAGTGTTGAGAGTTTGAGCTTGGTCTTCACACAGAGATGGATCCATTCTTCTAGAAAGGGGGGAGTGTTGTTAAAACCTTGTAGATGCTACAAGTCCAGTAACAACTGCAGGGCAATGACCTTTGGATCACTGGATGCCCCAGTTCTGGACTGGGGAGAAATTTTGTTCAGAAACCTGTTTTTCTGAGAGGTCTGACATTCACTAAATAAATATAAGATACTTGTAAAACATGGAAGAACGGACAAAACCAGTTCAAAGTACAAATAAGGATGACAGCAAGTTTTTAAGTAAAAAGAGTGAACAATAAACAAGTTTTTCTATTGTCTTTTTTATTTTTTTTAGATTCATCAGATGGAAGTCTAAAAGCTTCTACACATCATGGGGCAATAGATGTTTATGTCAGTCAATTAAGAAAAGTGGATCTGAAATCCGAGAAAGGTTGGTAAACTAAAGCAAATATTTTCTGTGGCAGCTTATGATGTAAAAGAAAGGGGGGTAAAGGGACTTTTGTTTATCATTCTGGAAAAAAATGAGTTTGGGATTGTTGGTTATCTACCTTCTTTTTTACTTATAATACAGTAAACTCTGTAAAGGACAATGATACTTCAAATGGATTATAGAATTGTTTTGTTTTTCAATGTTTTGGGTTTTTTTCCTGGCAATCTAACTTGCAGAATTCTGAAGAGTTCTTCAGAGTTCACTTGGATTACAATCTTCCTTTGCCTTGAGCACAGTTTACTTTATAATGCTGATAAATATGTGTGCAGAGTGACCACCATCACACATTTACTTTCTTTTTCCTGATCAAATGTCCCATTATTGAAATTGGAAGGTAGACAAAGATGAGGGGGCCTTATTTTACCATTCTTCCTTTTTCTCCTGATTGCTCACTAAAATTTCACATCCTAGTTAAAAGCTCACTCATAAAGCTGGATTCATAGTTTTACAATATCATTATCTTCTGAATGGCAAAGAACAAGGGAAAAAAAGCACTATAACATTTCTATACTTCAACATTGTCAGACACTACAGGTGATTTAAATGAACGTGGTGTTTGGTACCTTCTTCTCATTGTGAGACAATCCCTCTGCCCTAATAGTTACTCAGAAGGGGAATAATGAAGGAAATGCATTGAAATCACTTGTGTTCCATTCTGTACAAGCTATTCCAGTTTCATTGGCAAAGAAAATATTTTTAATTTTCTTTTCTAGTTACCTTCTGAAGCACTTAAAATATTAAGCTACATCTCTGAATTAGTAGCAAAGAGGAGCGTATTTAATAAAAGCTAGTTAGTGTTATTTTCAAAACATTGCCTGACATCTCTTCTGGCAGGACAGTTCACTAAAAGCAAAGTTGATGCAGTTCTGTTTTCATTTACCCCATAAATTCAGAGTAACTGCTGACAGCTGCAGTGTAGAAAATGTCCCATTTGTGATAAATAAACGGCATGTGTGTTGGATTTTTTGAGTCACTGAGCAACTCCCTAAGGAGCACCCAAAGATTAAGACCTTTTCCCTTTCTTATCTTAAGGCTTTGGTGTATCCAGCAAAATTTAGGCCTAAATTATTCTGACAGTTCAGAGGCAAGTGATTCTGCTGAATTTAGATTACATTGCCAGGATTGTTTTCTAACTGCAACTTAGTTGTTGTGTCATCAGTTTTCTTACCATGTTCTGCTTCAGCTTTTGGGATGTATTTGAAGAAACTTTTGTATGTTTTTCTAAAGTGAATATTGGAATTGGGCAAGAAGTAAGGAGTATGGATACAGAAAGTGTATTCTGCATGTTGGTAGGTTTTGTTTAAATGTGTGGGGTGCAGCTTCCAAACATTGTGACTGAATAATTCCAAAATTACTAACATGGGCAGGTTGAGGGCCCAAGATCTGCTTTCAGTCTGATGGATAGAAGCACATATTTAGGGGAATTAGAAGGCAGAATTTGCTTTTAATCACAAGGATAAAATTATTCAGGCATTTTAGTGATACACAGTCTAAACTGCTTGGTCACTTTTGAGGCTGCATCTGTTCCAGGATGTGAACAGCTGGCCCTGTGCAGTGAAGCACAGACAATTCTTAGTGTTAACTGTAGGTAAGTGGCATTATCAGTCCAGAGGAGCAGTTCTTTCATCATGTGCCAGGCAGTGGCTGGATTGAACATCAAATCCAGTCTCCCATCCTTGCTCAGGAGTGTAAATATGCAACTAGAATATTAATTAAGTCATAACACTTATGGGATCTATAAGATGTGTTTCCCTTGAACACTCCTGAAATAAGATCCTCTTCCAAGAGTCACTGCTAGCAGTTATATGTCCATGTCAATTTTCATGTCTGCCAAGGAAATAGTGTGATACCATTTCTACAAGCATTCTGGTTATGATTTATGAAGGTATCTTTGTTTATACTTTCAGAGATAAGAAAGAGGTTACTGTGTCTGCAGGCTCTTAAAAATAAGCCAAACAGACAACAATTTGATTCAATTTGGCTGAATAATTGTGTTTCATGCTTTAATCTCTATGTAAAACTAACTAGCTTTCTTTTAAATTTATCCCAGGATGTATTACAGTCAAGGTGCCTGCCTCTCTCAAAGCCTATTTACAGTTGTCTGGAAGAAAAGTGGATGTGAGCTCAGAGATCCAGTTAAAAGAAACACAGAGTGCCTATGAAGATGATCACGTAACTATAAGTGGTAAGGGTGACTAATCTTGGCTTCCAACAAATGTCTGTCTGGCCTTAGCCAAAGGCATCTATGTTTCCTTATGAGTTTATTGCTCTTGGCTTCTTGTTTCATTTCTTTCAGGTTCAAATGTTTGCTTGTGCCATTGTACTCCCCATGTTACTAGGTGGCTTTTTCATTGTAAATGACTTGTGAATGCAAACAACTGTTTCCCTAACAAAAGTCTTAGAGCCAAATTATTCAGCATTATTCCAGTTAGTTTGTGGGAGGTAATCCAGGGCTGAATTTGACCCGTTGCTTTGTTGGCTTAGACAGTCACATAAAATAAATTGTCAGGGAATATATATTAGAAATATAATGAAAAGTTTTTCTCTGTCTATATCTGTTGGGTGGGAGGGGGAAGTAAAGGAGTATATGGCATATTTAGAAATGTACAATATAAATTTAAACAATTATGAGAAATGATGGATGGGAGATAGCTAGAAGAAGCTGGAGCATGAAGGAATAGAGAGTACATGGAAAAGTGCCTGCAATTATTGAAAGCATTCTTCTGATGCATTTAAAATTGAACTCAGGAAGCCCAAGTCTTGCTCTTTCCTGCTTAGGAAACAGTTGTACTATTCATTGTCAGGGTGTGTATTTCTCTCCTCTCCAGATGTATCCATCTAGAAGATAAAGCTGTTGCTGTTACCAATTACTCAGTTTGCTCAGGAGGAAACACTAATGTAACATGTCTAAGGCTCCAGCTTTGTTTTTGAACGTGTTGTGTCAGTATGACCTGATATGATAGCAGAGCTTTGAGTTTTTGTTTGGTTTTAAACCTAAAAAAACATGCACAAAGGTTCTTTTCCTCCCCCATGTAAGATGATAATCTCAAAGTCAGGAAATGTTAGAAGTGAATGTACATAATTTTAATATGTAGCCTGCTTATATAAAATAGTAGTCTTGAAATGTATACATGTATCTCTTCCTGTCTTAAACAGTAACTAGCACTTGTATTTACAAGGGCTTATTAAATATAAATATTTTTTTTTCAACCATAGTTAGAAGCTTTCAGGCTAGAAACCTGTGGAAGGACCTCAGATCCCAGCAGGGCCCTGTGGAATGAGTCGCCTCTGCAGTAAAAGAACACAGTGAATGAGAATCACTGGCCAGTCCATTGTCTTTCTGGCAAAAAGATAAGGGTGGTGTTTCAAATACACACAGCTGAGTGGCTTCTCTGGTTTTATGACCCAGCCAGTATTTACTGTAGGATAGTCCTTGCTGAAGCAGATGTAATTTTGCACCCACCATCCTGCATGGAAATGATCTTGGCAGTTGCGGCCACAAGTGGCTCTGATTAGTTAATGTATGTATCCACAGGCATGGATATCAGCAAGAGTTGTGCAGAGACAACAGCTTTAGGCCACTGATTATCAGGTGTTGAAAGAGGTTACAGCATTGCACAAAAAAAATATTAAACATAGATCTTAATTGATCCTAATCCAGGTGACTGAGAAATGTGCCTGGAATGGATTTTCTGCATGATACAACTCAGCTAGAGCAGTGCTGCCCTGACATAACGTGTCTGCATCTGTCTCTCTGTGCAGCATTTAGCTTTGCTGAGTGCTTGCTCACCTGATGACACCAGGGATTTATAGCAGATCTTTCCTCCCTTTTCTTCATTGTTCAGTAAGAAGCAATAAATGTGACAAGAGATGAAGTAGTTGGATTTAATATCTGCTTTGCTCCTTTTCTAACCTTTTTGAAAACAGTGCATCCTCTTTCTTTGCCAAGTCAGTAACACTGCTTTGGCATGGCCACAGGAGATGCTTCCTGCTTTCCCTTTTCTTTACCTTATCCCATGGGGACAGTGTATTCTTTCACAGTATCCTTCTAGTTGGAAAAGACCTTTAAGATCATTGAGTCCCTCAAGTTCTTTGTGCAGGCCAAGCAGTTATCTCCTCATTCTCAACGATCTCTTTAACATTAAAGTTGGTATTTGAGAATTTTCTTATACAAGTAGATTCTGAAATAATTAAAAATCATTTAATACTGTTTCTATATCATGAAACGTTACCCACTCTTGAAGTTTCAGAGTCTATAGTTGTCCTGATGCAACCAAAGAAATTTAAAATTGAGAGAGAAGAGGGGTTTTGGATAAAGTGGGTAAAAGTGGATAAAGACCCACTCTATCACAAGAGCATGACGGTTTCAATTTTTATACTTCTGAGCTTAAAGGTTAGGTTAAAAATAGAAGATTTTTTCAGAAACTGTCCAGTTCTCATGTGGGGATAGATGATTTTTCACAAACTGTCCAGTTCTCGTGTGGGGAACAGGAACCAGCTGCTTTCAGGAAGCTTTGCCTCTGGGAATATTGTGAGAGATGTTGGAGAGGAAGCTTTCCAGTGGGGAGACAGGGTAGAGTTGACTTGGGTGAACATGTACATAGTCTGTTCCCTGCTCTAGGAAGACCTTCCCTGCTGCAGATTGGGAAGACAGAGGGGGGAAGACAGGACACTTACTGCCATGAGCAGCCACATCTAGGCTTTCACAGTGTCACCAAGGAACAGAGTGGGATTCAGTTGAAGCAAGAAGATGAAAGCCTGGAGAGAATGCTCTAGAGGCAGTGATGGGCATATGGAAAGTTGTTTTGGTCTTAGAAAAGGGACTTCCCTGCAAGATGGGGATGCTTGCTGGGAAAGTGGAGGAATCAGAGAGCAGTGTCAGGGAGTTTATTCTTTGGAGCAGTTTGCAAAGATAAGGCATCTATTTCTATTGACATCAGTAGGAACTTTTAGAAGTAATATATATGATATAATTAAATCTGTTATAAAAACACATTTTCCATCTCAAGCACTGGTCCAGCATTTGTTTGACTGTCTAGTTTGAGAGTGCTTCAGTAAATGCAGTAATTTCTGATGGTGATTGTGTCAGGGCATCCTTTTCCTTGCCCTGGCTGAGAGGGTAGGATGAGAGCATTCTGCTTAGCCCTTGCTGCATGATGTCTGAAATGTCCTTGTGTCTCCAGGTCTACCTGTATTCTTAAATCAGCTGATTCAAGAAGCCTGTAGAGATTATAAACTGTATCTGGAACCATATACAGCAAGAAGAAGGGTACCAGGCTAAAAAGTGTCAAATGTTTAAGCAGAAAAGGAGCTTAGGTTACAAACATGGAGAAGGGCATGGGTAAAATTAAAATAATCTTGATTTACATTCTTTTTAGGCCATTTTTCCAAAAAGTCCTTCTAAGTTCAAAGTATGAAGGTAGGAATAATATTTCAATAAAAGCATGAGTAAACAGGAAACAATAACATTACACAGTTGCAAAAAATAAACTACATTAACATGACTGTTCTGTAAAACTCAAAATAATCCCTTGGCTTTACTTGGCATTAGTAATACTTCGCTGGAAGCTGACCAGTTTTGAGTACTGCACTTCAAAAAGGATGTGGCCAACTGTAGAGACTCCAAAGGAGAACACATGATCAGAGCCCTAAAAACATGATTCATGAGGGAAGACTGAAAAAAAGTGTTGTTCTTTGTAAAGAAGAGAAGACTGAGGGAAGATAAGATACACTTTTCCTGTATGTAAGAAATTGTTGCAGAGATGAATGAAATAAACTGTTCACTGTCCACTGCTGATAGGACTAGAAATTATTATTTGACCTTACAATAAAGAAAACTAGCTAAATAATAAGCTAAAATTGCTGTAGTAAACATTTATCTGGTGAGGCCATAGAACTGTCAGTGCTGGAGCTTGTGAAGAACAAGCTAGGCAAGCGTGTCAGGTTAAATGCAGAGCATCCTCAGGAGCACTGTACTTGCTTTCAGCCCTATTTTCTCTTGTCCTAAGTTGATGTGACCATCTGCTCCCACCCACTCCACAGTAATTCCAAGGAAGGTTATGAGGCATGTGGGTGGATGAATTTGGGGACTAAAGTAATGCAGCCAGTGGGCACACTTCTGCCCCCTTCCACTGCCAGCATGTGTTGACATCTGTAAGCTTGCTGGAAAAAGTCTTGCAATTAGTCAGAGACTTTCTTTGGAACTCTGTAGCCGGTGGTGTCAATTGCCAAATCTAATTGTCTGGAATATAACCCCTTTCTTTACACCATGTGTATCTTGCATCTCAGCGGTGCCAGGGTCTCGTCTGACTCCAGATCTTTCTCCATCCCTGGCCCCAGTTCTAGTGCCGAGTTCATTTCCAGCAGCAACCTCTGACCTGATGCTGTCCATCTGCTTGGTGCTGGGGGAGCTTTTAACCTTGGCAGTCACTTACTCCATCTGGTTTTCAGCACTTCCATGAGTTTCCTTGGTAAAAGTCCCACAGTGTCACAGGTGCTCCTCAGAGGCTGGGGATGTTTGTCTTTGTAGGTTATTGTGCCTCCTTATTCTTACTTTCTCAAGCTGGAAAACCAATCTCTGTGTATTTTTCTGCCCTCTTTCGAAGGACATACTCTGAGAATGGTTGTCTTCTCCAAGTCAAGACATTCTTCCTCTCTGTTTCTTCTAGCTTGACAATAGTTGCAGCAGTTAACAGGCTAAAGAGCTTTTGGTACTTATCCCACTCCATCCACAGCAATACAGCTTTGCTGAGCCACCTCTGACCAGTGTTCCTCTCAGGGTTATGCTTCTGGCAACGCTGAACGCAGGTAACAGGGCTCTCTCTTTTGTGTTGTCTTCTCTGAACCCTTTTCTCCTGTGAAAGTTTCCAGGTAGATGTTGCTTCTACTTTTTTGGGTTGATGAGCATCCAAGTATTATTTTAATCACTAGCAACTCTTTAGACAGCCTTCCTCTTCACATGCCTCTAGAGAGAGTCAGCCTGTCTAATTACCAGATTGCCTGGAAAAGATGGATATTGACCATCCTGTCTCTGAATTTTTGGGTTTCTCTTCACTTTCATTCACTGAGGCATGCACTGAAATAAAAAGACTTTAACATCTGACTCAGGTTAGATCTAGGTTCCCTGTGAAACACAGGGGATTTAGACACATTTTCTACCTTCAGGAATAACTTCTTTCTCCCTGCTTATGCAATGGCTCCTCACCCAGTAGTATGGGGAGAGCAGCCTATGAGGTGCTGTGGACTTACCCTGTAGGATTGTGTAAGGAGGGAGCTGACTGCATAAGTCTCATACAATGCATACAAAGCTCTACTGATGTGCTTAACTGTTTCTGTTATCAGAAACTCTATGTTGTTTATTCTAAGGTAATGTCTGTGTATTTTAGCTGCCTGGAGTTCCAGGGTTAAATACAAACACAGCTGAAGGGACAGTGAATAACATGAGGCAAGCAACTTGCCTTTAAAAGGGAAATACTGAAAGAGCTTGTATTATGGCAGTCCGCTGAAACTTCAGTTTCTTCTGAAACTAAGCAGCTGCTGAGTGGAGCACTCCATCTCCCACTGTGCAGCTGGCTTGGGTCTTGCATCAGAGTTATGGTTCTGATCTCTGGAGTAACACTATCAGCTGTTGTATCCCTCCCCATTTGTCTGTTCTCAAGGCACTTCTTCAAAACTGTCCTTCTTTCCTAGAAACAAATTTTATTGACTCTTTGCCACTAGAATTAAGTTGGAAGAGCTTTGTTGTGCAGTTTCACAATGTCCCTCTAAACACTGTCACTCTGTGAAGCCTTGGTCCTTAAGCAGTATCTTAGTAAAACAAACAAAGACCCAGGTTGTATCTGGAAAAGATTACATTCCTTCAAGTCGAATAGAGAGTTCATCCAACTTTTATAAAACACACTAGCTGAGATGCTATCCTACAGATTTTTATTGGTTTCAGCTTGCAGTTAACTCAAGCTGTTCATAGGCTTATTGAGATATACCACAGTCCTGACAACAATACCAGTGACAACCATTTAAAATATGCTCATCTTTGTGTGTTTTGTGATATGAAAACAGAGGTCCCTATTCACTTGTCTTCCTGGAGACTGGAGAGGTTAAACAAGTACTTCACTGCATAATGTTCTGCAAAGGTGTCCTCTGCCTTCAGATACACATGAGAGGCAAAACAAAACCACACCAAAACCAAAAACCGTAACAACTTTTACCTGGGCATTAAATTGGAAAAGTGGCCACGCAGACTGTTGACTTTTGTGATTTAATCATGCTAGCAAAGGCATCCTCAAAATCCACTCATGTTCCCACAGTATTCAGAGTGCAGGCAGTGAGTACAGTTAAGACCAAACTGTCATCAAAAGGTCTCCAACTAAACCTTGTTGTTTGATTAGCATCTCATGCACAAAGATGTTTAAATATTTTAAGCTTGATTTGAACCTGCTACTGGCAATAGACTTAGTAACTCAAGAATAGTTTGAAGATCTTCATCCCTAGGGAGGGGAACTTGACACTCCTGCAGGCAGTTTGATACTACTTTCTGCATTCCCTTCACAGGCGGATCTCCAAATAAAGCATAAGGAACAAAACATTTTTCTAAGTTCACACAGCAAATGCAAAATGAGAAACAGAGCTCAGACAACAACTGAGCTTTAAACCAGCTCTTGTTAATTTGTTTCTGTGTTTCTTCAAATCTCTTCCTTAACTTTCCAGCAAAAGTGGGGCAGGATGGAAACAGCGCATGAAACTGTTCATTTGCAGGGCTGGTTCTGCACCTCAGGGTTTGGTCCTTGTACAGAAGAACAAGCCATAGAGACATAAGCATGAGAGGAACTGGGACCAAGCACTTCAATGTGCACTTCCTGGAAAATATATCTTTGCCCTACATTTATTGTCACCCCTCTCCTGAAGGGGAAGGGAACCCCTAACCATATTTGCAGTGCTCTAAAACTCTGTTAAGGGATCTACTGGAATTTTCCTTTACACTTCATTGCTGGTTCTTTTTTTTGACACCCTGAAGCTATTTCCTGTTTAATTTGGTCTGATCTAATGTTTTAAGGGATACCTCTGCTTCAAAGATTATTTTGTTTTCTCTTCTCAATTCTCTGGTACAATACTATTGCAAATTGATGATTCAGGAAAGCTCTCTGAGGAATTGAAGTTTCAGATTTTTACAGATTCCACATACAAAACGTGTATCCACATTTGTGATGATCATCATAGATGTCAGTCCATAATTAGATGGACACCAGAACTGTGGATCCTGCCTTACAATAGGAGTGATATTATGACTGTTGCTGCCTGGAGCAATCAGGAGTGCAGAAGATGGACTAGGACATCCATATGGAGATCCTTGAAGGCATGTTGTAGTCTGACAGTAAAAGACACTGAAATACCTCTTCATTCAGTGGGAGAACTCTATCCAACATTGTTGGACTTCTCTGAAAATCCTGTACTTCTAGACAGTACCTCAGCCTTCTAATGCATTGATGTGGGTTTGGCCTTTACCCTCACATTAATCCCACTTAGATCTACCAAAGCACTGAAATGCTAGTTAAAAGTTCTGGCTCAGAGGCTTGAGTTGTGGAAGGCAATGCAGTGATGTCCGTTGGAGTTTTGCCGCTGGGTTTGATGTGGCCAGAGTTTAATTTCAGCTGTGTGACAGGTCAGAGCAGAGCATGTTTGCAAACTTGCTTCAGAATCTGTTTCCCTGCCATCCCTTGTGCTATTCCAGGCTCACATTAGTTCTAAACTTAGAATTCACTCAGTCACATGAACACTAAAATAATAATAAAAGATATTTTGTGAAGATAAAACCACAGGGAACGTTGATCTTGTGATAAAGGCAGTGATTTGGGACTTAAAAGATCCTGGTTTAATTCCCAATTTGGTCATGAATCTTACGTATAAATTTGGAAGGTCACTAAATCTCTTGGCCTCAGCTTCCTAATTGTAAAATGAGGGTAAGTTGAACTCTCTCCTTCTGGTATAGAACAGGCTGTTCAGAGCATGACTCTGCAGACTAAAATGTTGTGAAAAATGTAAAACATACATCTCAGGGGTGAGGGTTTTTTAAGCCATTATCGTAAGAAAGTTGTAATAGTAGCAACATGTCTGGTCATCTGGAAAATTAGGTCTTACCCATGGCTCTTTTGCCTGTTTACCATAAAGATGAAAACATTTCAAATTACTTAGTCAGCTGAATCTGTAGTGTAGACATATTTCCTAGCCCATAGTAAATGCTATAGTACTATATAAAAGCCCCCACAACTTTATTGTAATAATATATTATAGGAATTGAGTTTAATGCAAAAAAACTAGATCGAGAATGAGATGTCAGAAGCCCCTGTTAAAAATACATACTTTCTATCAAATAGGAGTCTTATAAGTATTGCCAGGGAGCTTGGAAAAATATGAAAGCAGTATGTTTACTGTGTGTCAGATTAAACTGAACAGAATTCTCTTTTCCAGGTCACATGAATCAAAGGAATGAAACAGACAAATGGATTAAGGCTGACACACAAAATGGCAAAGTGTCTCTTAAAAGCCAAAGCTGGATCCAGTCTGTCAAGCTGAAGAGTTCTTAAAGGTGAAATAGGCCAAAGAGATTAAATCAAGAAATAGGAAAGGGACATTTCTGTAAAATTACTGAAACTTTGTCGATGTATATTCTTAATATAAGAGAGAAACTATATTAAAAATGAGGGTGTTTTAACAGAAGATTTGCCTATCACAGTGTCTAGTGTTTAACATGTCTGGTTTATTTTTAGTGCCTTTTAGGAATGACAAGATCTTACATACTCTGAATTTGTATAACTTGGCCCACTTACCATGTCAGTTTAAAAGGTGGCAATTTTCAAATAGAGGTTTGGAGTCATAATTTAAAAATGAGAAGTATTGTCAACATCTAGTGTTTGATAATATCAACATTTAGTTCTAAGAATACATGCTCTGCAAGCTATTTTATATTTTTAAACGTCTCAGTGCTGTGTTAATTCTACTAGTTTATGCAAAATGCAGAGAATTTTCTTTGTTCAAATTATTTGCATTATTGATAGGATAAAACCACTTTCAGAACTAAATCATAGAACTATTCAGGTTGGAAAAGACCCTTGAGATCACCAAGTCAAACCATCATCCCTACTCTATAAAATTCTCCCCTAAACCATGTTGTTGTTGTTAAACAAGAAGAACTGTAGTTCTTATTGTAGTTCTTGTTTAGTGTTTGACCTCTAAAAGGTTTCTGCCTTGTCAGTGGGTGCTGTATGTGTAAAACTACTTGTGTGAAACAACAGGACTTGCTCCATGTCATTCCAAACCACTTTTTAAGGATAAGAATCGGAAATCTAGCTGTATCTTCCACTGCTCATCTGCAAAAAAAACCTTTTCAAATAAATACCCAACAGTGCAATGGGTCTGGCTGTTTTTGTGGAGGAACACTCCACCAACTAGACTTTAGATTAGAGTCTGATGGGTGTGGCAAATTATGTATTTTTAATAAAACACTAATATTTAAAACATGGCTAATATCATTATTAAAAGCAATCTAATAAATACTACTAGTTGGTGGTAATCCTTTTTATATTTTTTATGATACAAAATATAATAAATCAGTAGTGGTTTTAGATTTCCTGAAAAATCTTTGAAATTAGTTATTTATGATAGGAAGCACCTCTGAATTCAAGCTACACTGAAAAACAAAAACAGTGTAGTAGATATTCCACAAAATCGAGCCTATTTAGTGGTTTTGTTTGTCACCTCGAATAAGAAGCCTCTCTGCCTCTGTGATTAAGGTTGTGCTTTTTGGGACTGCTGCATGAGTAGTTTAAGGGAGAACATAGTGAGAAAACATGTTATTTCTTTCATGTTCAGAGGAAAGCAAGCTAAGGCTTTCATATTCTAAAATAGCTGGAATTAATCATTAGGATTGCTAGTTACTTGCTTAAAGAAGTTTAAATAAGCCATTAGAAAAACTGAGCTCCAGCCACTCTGATTATATTCTTTCCAAGCTAATAAATGTTGAGACCAGCTAGAACTTTAACGTAAAGGTCAAAAATGAGCTGAAGAAAGAAATCTTTAGGAGTTTCCCCAAAGGCCTTTGAATAATGTCTTGTTCTGCTATAATGAAGTGAAACTTTATATTTTTCTCTAGACAAGAAAGATTAGTGGGTAGCCAGTAATTGGGATTTGAATGGTAACGCCATGTGTGCTCATTTTTTTTCTGTCCATTTGATGAGAAGACACACTCTCATAACTAGAGAAAATTCATCCTTTAACACTTTTCTCATCTGTTCTCCTTCTCATTTGATTCTCCAGACTCTGTCAGCTGCCAGCCAGCCAGCAGTTCAGATCTGCAAATGTAAGCATCAGCTTGCTTAGAGAGTTGAACTCAGCCTGAAAGGCTTTTATGAGAATGAGGGCTCTGGGCACGCAAGTAGAGAAGTGCGCTTAGATGTGCACGTGTATGTGTGTACGGAGGAATCTGTAGTGACTACCTACCCACTGCTCCTCATTGCTCAAGAACACTGCACTGATGAGTACCAGCCACGACAAGTGTGAAGTTCAGTGGGAAGCCAGAGTGTTTATGTCCTGCAGAGGACCTTAATGGCAAACAAGAACCCCAAACACACACAGATTTATTTATTGCTGTCTCTGCATGGGACTACAAAAACGTCTCATTATTGATGACTAAGTCAGCTTGAATGAACATCTGAAAGTTAGCAACGTTGTTTCACTGCTCCTGTCTTCCTTGAAGGCACATGCACTCCTGGGAGTGAGATTTGCAGTGCTTACTTAGTAACCCAAACAAATGGCCTTTTATTAAAGTATGATTAGTTTTAAGAAAAATAACATAGTGCTCTTTTCATGCTCCAGTGAAAAACCTTTGAACTGTGGAAGTTGTTGTGCAGTTTCTTCATCTTTCATTCTGAAGAATGTGTATATTCAGGCTCCCATGTTTGTTTTTAGGTGTCAGTAAGTATGTTGCCATCCCGGTCATATCCAAACCAGGAAGGAGGGTCAGTATTACTATGTTCATGTTTCTCCAGTTTGGCTGTGTATTTCAAGACAGCTTGTCTGCAACAAGAATTAAAAAAAAATTAAAAATTACAGAAGAAAAAAAAATAGCAGAGGCTGTTTCTACAAAGAACATTAAAAGCTGTTTAATGAGCACAAGTTCCTAGTTTTAGCTGAAGCTATTGACATTACAAGAAGTGGTGTGGAAATTAAGAAAGAAGATAATTAATTGGTTAGGCCATAGAGTCACAGAATATATTAGCTTGGAAGGGGCCTCTGGAGATCATTTAATCCTGTTCTTGCTCTAAATGGATCCAACTAGACCAGGTAGGTCATGGCTTTGCCAGCTGAGTTCTAAATCTCTCTAGGAATGAAGATTGCACAGCCCTTCTAGGACCCTGTTCAAGTGTTTGACCAGATTCCTGATTAAAAAATTAGTTTCCTTGCATGTAATCAAAACTTTACATATGCTGCTTGTCTTAGTGCACCTTTGAGAAAAGTCTGGCCATATCTTCTCTTCTGTGTCCTCTAATGAGAGTTACAGAGGGCAATAAGGTCTCCCCCAACCTGAGCCTTTACTTCTTGTGACTGAGCAAAGCAATTCTTTCTGCCTGGGTTTATATTTCTGTGCTCCAGCACAGCTCCAGTCTCAGTCACCCTCATCTGCACTCGCTCTAGTGTGTCCATGTCTGTCTGGACTGGGGAGCCTAAAACATTGATCTTTGGGACTGAGCAGTCAATGCCATGGGAATAATAACATTGTGCTGTGAAGAAAACATTACACCAAACAAGATAAATAAACCAATTACATCAAAAGATATCACAGTGTCTCCAGAGTGGATTTTCATAGCTATTCAGAGGAGATGTAGTAACTGTATTTTTTTTTCCTTTTTTTTTTTTTTTTTTTGGAGTCTCTGTGGCACCTCCAAGTATTTTACCCTTTCCTGGTTCACCTGCTTTCTTTTTGGCTAATCTCTCCACTTGTAGTTAATCTTCTGTTACCCACCTCTTTTCAGAATGTGTTGTCCCTGAACTGCATGCCCAATGGGCAGTGTTACAGAGCTGTACTGTTACCTGCCCTGGCCCTGTGCTCAGCCAAGGCTGTGCTTTGCAGCTCCATGGTAGCTGAACCAGGATGTCCAAAAACACCCCTGGCCCCTCTGAGCTCTCGGCCTTTTGTGGCCATTGCCCCTTTGCAGCACTAGAACACAGAAACAATGAACCAGAGCAAAATTACACAGGAAGGGGAGAAAATCAGGCCTACTGAGTGAGACACCCTAAAGAAGAAGCTGAAGATCAATTCTGTCCTTTCCAGGCAGTATCAGTCCAGCAACTTTCCTTGCCTTCCTGTGCTGAAGAAGCTCAACCTGCCACTTTCAGTCCTTTGAATGTCTCTTTCTCTCCCTTACCCCTGGGCCTTGGCTGCCACCTTCTCCCCAGTGCACAGAGCCCTGTCTGCCCCAGCCTCCCCAGGCTGCCTCCTGTGCCTCTGGAAGCTCCCCTGGGCCAGGAATTCTCCTGTGCTCCTTGGGGAGGAGGCAGCAGCTTGGTACAGCTCCCATCCTTTTCAGGAGAGTCAACCTTTTGCTGGTATGTCTCTCCCTGTTGGGCAGTTTCCTAAGCTCTGTAACAGAACATAACATACAGCATCTAAACAATAATAGAAAAAAATCAAAATTAAAGCGGTCTGTCATCTGCCAGCAATGCTACTGCAGCATTCATCATGTTGGGGGTGTTTTTCCCATAGTGAAAATGCTGAAGATGGTTCCAGAAGAGGCAGCTGTGCACAGCTGCAATGCTTGCACCACCACAGCAGGAAGGGGGAAGTGGGGAGGGGTGCAAAAGGGACAAAATTAGTGAGGTGAGGAGGGCTTTTTTTCAACCCCTGCAGGATGTATATATATATATATTTAAAAATCTAACACTGACACACTGTGTGAACCACATGAACACAAAGCTGTATCTGTTTTTAGGGAGGCCTGTGCCATTGAGGAATGTGTGCACAATTTATATGAGCTGTAAGCTATAAAATAAAAATCAACTCATCCAAGTCCAAATTCCTGTTTTTCATGGAAAATGCAATGTATGGTGGCTGTCTGAAGCATGTATAAGGGGAGCTGTTACTATTTCTTTGGAAGCTTATGCTGTCCCATGCCTGAAGCTACAGTTGATTAGTTTGCCAGAAACAGCCATTCATTAATCATCAACACATGGCAAAATAAATCATTTATTTAAGATACTGTACTATGACAGACTGCCTTTATTTATTTACATAGTGTCTTAAATGATGACATTGATGAATAAAAGCATTTCAGCAGATTACTACAGTTATCTTTGGCAAAGCAAATATGTCTTGGTCTAAGTCGGACAAAAGAACTGGCCCAAACACATGGCTCAAGCAGCACTGGAATATATAATTGAATCCTTACCCTAAGTTTTAGTCCCTTTTGCTACGAGGAGATATGAATAATCCTGCATCATGGCCTGAATGCTGAACCATTCCAAAATTCAGAAATGTTTGATTTGGTCCATCATAATAAAAACCAGAGGTTTTTTTGATATGAGGTTAAAAAAAAACAATCATGAGTAAAAAGTAATGGAAAATAAAATCATGGGAGAACTGTTCATAGTGTGAATGTAGGAGAAATTAAGCTGAAGAGGCAAGTGAAGGCAGGCAGCTAATGGGAAAAGCAGAAAGCATCCTGCAAGCACTCTCAGGGTAACCACAAGTGAGAAGACTAGATAGAATCTGAAGTATTCTGAAGTCCATGGCAGCTGCAGTAGCTGAATCTTTTTATGGCATCCAGCTCAGGTGCACATGGTGGCTGAAACAAGGCATGAAACGTGGGAGCCTCCATGTAATCCTGAAGAGGGATTCACAGTCAATGAGAAGACAGTACTATAGTATTTTGATGCTTCTTCAAGAGAATACTTGAGTGATTATTCTTGATCTGTTGCCAAATCATGTGCAGACTGTCTTCTTTTCCAATTACATTTGTGTGGATTCCCAAATCCTTCCTGCCTAGAGATCTAACATTTGAATAATACCTAAACATTTTGCTTTTTCAAGAAAACAGAGTTCTTGCAAATCCCTTTCTGACCAACAGCAACCATCAGAAAACACAACACAAAAAAAACCCCCAAAACAAAAGTCATAATATTCTCCAAATGTCAAATGTTTTGTAGCTATTAAGACACAATGTAATTTCCATTTAAAAAGCAAAAATTGTAACAGTGTTCGTTGACAACTCACTTGTTCACAGAGTAGTCATAAGCTTAAAATAAACATAACTGCTTTCATATTAGTGCAAATAGAAAAGAAGGAAGCATTGAATTTTGCTCTCAAAGAGCAGCTTTTGGTGGAACCAAACTGTCACAGATGAGATGCAGTTTGGTGAGAGCATGAGGCTGGCTGGAGAAGGCTTCTCAAGGCACTGGCAGAGTTCCTCTCTCACTCTGCTCCCAGAAATGCTGATAGAGCACAACACCTTGCTCAGCACTGCAGCTGAAATTAAATGGTATCTGTGCTTTGAACTTTAAGGAGAATGTTTTCCAGGGAAGAGAAGTGTTTCTCTAAAGATGCCAGTGTGCTACCCAGTGTGTATTTCTTCTAGGATTAGTCCTAAGTGAATCAAACCAATACAACCATTTCTTACTGAAGCCACATTTTACAAAGCAGTTAGTTAGCTTGCTTCTCTAGTAGAAGAAAGCAATTGTAGCAGTATCTTATACTCCAGCAGGCAGATTATCCATGATTCTTTATGGCATTTAGAAACAGGATGAATTGAAAGGTCATTAGCCTCTAGATACAGAAATATGCAGCAGGATATCAGGCCATAGAATTTTTTCTCTCTTCTAACATTTAATAAACCTGTAACCAGGCTAGTATGTTGGCAAGTGTAATCTCAAATGTTACCTGATACTGGAAAGAATGGACAATTTACATGCTTGTAACTGTTTCCTATGAAGCTGCATGGGACTGAAGCTTGAAGAACTTTGTGGCTCCATATGGTTTCTATTTTAATCTAACGAAGCAGTAAAAATCATAATTTGAAAAAGAATGTGACACAATACAAGAGATATGCTTCAATATTAGCAAGGCTCAGGCTATTCAGAGAGGTCTGCTAGGATTGATTGGTGTTTAACAATAAATAATGGGGAATTCCTTTGGCAAAATGAAGTATACATGATTTATAGATTTTGTAGGGCAACTTTAAACTAAAAATGAATGTCTTCTATTGCTTATTTAGAACTTAAGCCAGTAGCATGTTTTGTTCTCCACATTAATTTTATTTTTGCATAGATGTCCTCTTCCATCTCCTCAAACAGGGAATAAAATGTCTCTGAAATGTACGTCACACAAATGTCTCTGAAATGTACGTCACACATGCAGCATGTTAATTATACCCCAAAACAGCCTTTTCCTCTACATTCTATGAAAATCTAAGAACCCAAATAAGATTTTAAGATTTAGTCTGAAAACAGAGAATGAGGCCCTGTTGGTCACTTTTCTGACTATCTTGCTTATTATTGATTACTAAAAACATACAGGTTGTGAATGAAATACATAGTTCTGTAAGAATATATTGTGATATATAAGTGACAGTACTGTCATCACTTCTAATGTCATTACTGAAAACCTGCTAAAAGCTGACTAACACTGTAGCATCACTGCCATATTTTACTGTGCTTTTCATGTAGTTATTGGCAGAAAACAAGTAGTTTTTATAATCTTTGCAATATTGGCCTTCAACTACAATAAAAAAGATTTTTTGAAAGCCTGACACATACAGGCTGTGGAATATTTCTGAATCTAGCTGTGAACTCATTGATTCCTGATTATCTTCACATCTAATAATGATTTTAGAGTCTGCATTGAAAAGCCACCCTGATCTTGATGTGGTCATTCTAGTCTGCAGCCTGCCTAAGTCTCGGGAGGCTCTTCAGACCCACTGGAAAGGACAAGCAACAAAATCTTCAGTGCTGAATTATTCTACATGATTGATCCACCCAACAGTTTTTGTGGGTTTGGAGTTTCCTTCATTGAACACAGGATGCAAAGGGTTAGAGATTGGGGCTGGCAAAGAAAAAAACCATCCACCATTGCATACCAGAAAATCAGGCTCAAGAAAATAAAATTGGCAAAGTTTGCCCAGCTCTAAAAAATCACAAGAAGGGCAAAGAGAACACTGGGTGGAGATGTGTGTCTCGTGGTTGCTTTTTGTTTTGTAAGGATCTATAACTCTCCAGGGCTTTCTTTACAGTAAAAGTAACTGGTTGGGAAATTCCTTGGCTGAGTCAGAAAAGTTTAATCAAGACATTTGGAGAACCCATAGCATATGGGACTCTGAGGCAGAGGCATAATCCTGGGTCATCCTGCAAAGGCTACAATAATGCAAACAGTCTTCTGAGAAGTTGCATCAGTTCTTTGATCATGGCTCACCCAGAAGAAATGAAACTTGCACAAATTTCTCTCCCTACTACAACACACTTCCAGGGGAAGATGTACAAGCAATGAGACCATGCCAGGATGATGCACTGTTTACTGCCCTAAAGAGAGAGGTGAAGTCACAGAAAAAGCAAGTCAACAACAGTAATCCAGGGGTCAAAGAAAGCCCACTGAGACTTAATATGAGAAAAACTGTAAAGCAGAAAGTTATGAGGAGATGAAATGTATTTGAAATATATTTTCTCAGAATTAACAGTGCAGTTGAATTACAATATTTTTTTCAATTACTACTCTTGCATAACAATCCCTCAGAACACTTTCTTTATCTAACAAGTATTTAATTAGAAGTAGAGGTTTTAAGGAGGAAGTTCTGAGATGACATTAAAAAAACTCAGTCAGAGAGAAGTAAAGAAAATAAAAGTAATGACAGCTGAATTGTCAGTGGTGAGACAGAGGGAAATAAACCAAAGAGGGTTTGGAAAGCATGAACCACACAGGAAATATCTCTTAAGTTATTAAATATCTGCATTAATCTTGTAGTATATAAAGTGACTATTAAAAGTGACTGTTAAACCCTGGAACGGTCTGGCAGGGAGTGCACTATGTGTAGTGGTCCTGTTAGAGTGGAGTTAGAGCTCCCCTAGTATGGACACCCTCTGTATAAGATAGTATTATGTATCTCTTATTCTCATAAAGTTTGAATAAGTTATACAGTCAGGTACATCAACCATGCTTATACTTTAGTTCTTTTCCTTTTCTTTAGTTCAGTCCCTTTGGCACATCTGGCCACGTTCTAGGTGTACAGCACCTGGTCTGTGGGGCTCTGAACTCCCATGGAAGGGTGATGGACACTAAAGCCACACCTTTGAGACTTGCAGCTGAAAACTCAGCTTTAAACTCAGCTCTCCAATTTTCAAGAAAAGCAAGAAGGAAGACACTGGTAATTACAGGCCTGTGAGTCTCACTTCAGTGCCTGGTAAAATTATGGAGAAGGTTATTCTGGGAGTTATTGAAAAACACTTGAGACAACACAGTCATTGGTCATATGAGTTCACAAGGGGAAATTCCTGCTTAACCAACTTAATTTCCTTTTATGACAAGGTTACCCATCTAGTTGGCCCAGGGAAGCCAGTAGATGTGGGATTTTTTTATTTTATCAAAGTGCTTTATACTGTCTCTCACAGTATCCTTCTGGATAAACTGTCTACAGCTAGACAAGTCCATAATATGTTCAATGAGCAACTGGCTGATGGGTCAGGCTCAAAGGGTTACAGTAAATAGGGTAACATCAGGTGTGCAGCCAGTCATCAGTAGGGTTCCCCAGGGCTCACTTTTAGGCCCAGCACCCTTTAATGTTTTTATAAATTATCTGGATGCAGGAATCAAATGTACGTTAAGTTTGCCAATGATACTAAACTAGGAGGAGCTGTGGACTCCCTGAGGGTAGAGAGGCATTACAGAGAGATCTAGATAGACTAGGGAGCTGAACAATCACCACCTGCGAAATTCAACAAAAGCAAATGCTGGATTCTCCACCTGGGAAGAGTAATCCTGGTTATATATACAAACTGGGGGAATAGAGGCTGGAGAGCAGCCCTTCAGAAAGAGATCTGGGGGTTTGAGTTGATGGCAAGTTGAGCACTGCACCTCTAGTACGGTGTGCAGTTTCAGACAGCTCAATATAAGGTCTCAAGGGCAAGACTTACAAGGAGCAGCTGAAGTCACTTGGTTTGTTCAGATTAGAGAAAGAAGGCTGAGGGGTGACCTCATCACAGTGTACAGCTTCCTCAAAAAGGAACAGCAGAAGAGGAGGTGCTGATCTCCCCTCTCTGGTGACCAGAGATAGGACACAGGGGAATAGAATGAAGCTGCATCAGGGGAAGGTTACATTGCACACTAAGAAAATTATCTTCACTGAAAGGCTGTTTGGCTGCTGGAACAGGCTCCTCAAGGAAGTAGTCACAGCACCAAACCTTCCAGAGTTTAAGGAGTGTCTCAACGATGCTCTCAGTCATATGGTTTAGTTTTAGGTTGTCTTGCAAGGAACAGGGAGTTGGACTTGATGATCCTTATGGGTGCCTTCCAACTTAAGATGTTCTATGATTGCATGATTCTGTTATTCTAAACCTGACCAGAACTGTTTGTTTTTTAAATACTGTGGGGAACCAGGAAGGTGTAGATACCCACAGGAGGCTACAGGAGTCCTAAGGCAGCAGTGTGCACAGCCCCTAGAGAATGGAGCAAGATGGCTCAAGCCAGACACGTACCATGGCACCAGGATGCCAATGAAGAAAAAAAAACCTTCATTCAAAAAAACCTTTTTTGGGTTTACAACCAGCTCTGAATCAAGACAAGGAAATATCCTCTTACTTGGTAATATTTCTGCAGTACAGCATCTTGAGAACCTTGAGTTGCTTGCAGCTTTCCCAAAGATACTTCAGTGCTTTGTCAGTAAGATGAATGCAACCCGAGACATCCAAGAAGCAGAGATAACGGCAGGATGCAGCCAAGTATTGGATGCAGGTATCAGTCATCTGTAAATGAAGCAAGAAGACACACAGAAGTTAGATGAATAGTTGAAAGAAAAAAAACCATAGAGCACAATTTTAGCATTTGTTTTGTGGGAAAACTATGTTATAAAATGCTTCATGGAAGTAAAGTTTCTAGCACAGCAGAATTCTGGATATCTGCAAGAGGCTGTACAGGAACAGTCACTTAAATATCAAGGTATTAGTAAATTGTGATTCCAGTACAGTCTAAAGTGTTGTGGGATATTTTTTCACCTAATCAAAATGTTTGAACTTTCCCAACCTCATAATTTCACATCTAGCACATAGAAGCCTTTAGCCTTACCTGCTATTACATTGTTCTCTCTTAAACTATTAGGCTGCGCTTGGAGTTTTGTTACATCAGTTTTGTATCTCAGATCTCTGTTACACCAAGACGTTTTTAATGTATAGTTGGTTTCTTTAGTTCTGAAGTTCAGTTTCACCACACAATTCCATTTTTCTAAACTGATATTCGTTGCTATTAATGCTGGAACTTGCATTTGAGAAAAAACAAGACACAGAGTCTTCAAGGTACAAAAGCAGACATACAAGCTGCTTAATGGCTCCACTGACCTCAGTGGGAACAGTCCAGAATACGTTATGCACAACCTCTAACTACCTTGTTCTGACAGGACCTAAAATCAAGAGGGACATACTAAAGACCTTTTAAAGATACTTGATTAAATCACTGGAGTGGGATGCTGGGAAGAGAGATGAGGGCTTCACTTGCATTAAACAGCCAATCTCTTGAGAATCTAAAAGGGACAAGGAGGCAAGATGAAGCTGAGACCTTGGGTTGTGGAACATAAAATTAGCACACTATCTTGTGACACAGACCTCCTGGAATATAGAGGTAATTCTGTGCTTTGCTTATTCCAGACTTAGCTATATGCTCAATATCAGAACTGTAATAGAATCATAAGTAGATTAAATTTTTAATAAATACAATACTATTCCTTTTGAAATAAACCACAGTTGCTGACCAAACTCAGTAAGTGGTATCAGATGCATTTAAGAGAACTCTATATTCATCATGCACTCAAATCCTGTTCCCTTTAGAGGAGCATATTACAGAATTAATTATCCATCGACTGTGTCTTCAGAACTTTGCTATTTAAATATTAATCTAACCAGAGATTTATTTTCAGTTCTTGCTATATTTTTTCATGTGTATGATATGTTTCCCACAGCAACTTCATATTTTTCCTATGAAATCAGAATTGCTGTTGAATCATGCTCATTCCTTGAGTAAGACCAGGAACTGAACTGCCGAGTATTTTATAGTATCAGCATTTGCAAAATGACTTGTACCTGTTGTAGGTGCACAGCAATGTGACAGAGAGGCTCACTGCACTTCTGTTGAAGCCACTGAAATTTGTTCAAAGACAAATGATTTGCCCCAGTAGACATGATTAAAGTGGTAAGCTCCTCTAATCTTCGAGTAACCTTCATAGCACAAGCCAAAACATTCTCAATGGACATGCATTTCTATATTGATTTTTTCTATGTTCTCTTGCTGTGATTTTTTTAAAATTTATATACACACACAGAGAGATATATATCTATGTAATATAGCTGATGTTGCAGGACATGACTGTTGGGCATATAAACCCATATCCTTTGGAACAGGTTTTATTCTTACTTTAATCTCCTGACAATTTTTAAACAATCTCTGAGTGGAAAATATTTCCTTACTTAGCAGCTGGATTCCCTCAATTTACACGAGAGATTGCCAAAGGATTTGAAACGCCCATTAACTTCAACATTCACAGGTGTACCCATCTCATTTTATGGAGTTGCAAGCTGGATTAAAGTCAAAAAAGGACTTGTAAACTTATGCGTAGGTTTATGTGAAAGAGTCTTGATGTTCTTTTCTGAAAATAACAGGGTATTAGCAGTTAATAGATTGGCTTTATAACCATTTAAAGAAAAGATACCATCTAGGAACAAAGCATTGGAAGGGGGTTACAACGTCACTGAGTCTACTTCTTGTTCCAATTTGCAGGAACTACAAACTATTACCCAGTTAATTCCCTTACCAAGTGCCATCCTAACATTCCTTAATTCTTAGCCCTATCTCCCTTCCCAGGATTCTGTTTTACAATTCACTGCTCTGATAATCAGAAACTCTCCCATTTTCTAGACTAAATGTATCTACTGCCATTTTATAAGCGTTGGGGTTGCTGTTTTTTTCCTGTTAGTTTATAAAGTGTAGTGGAAAGCATGGCAGAGAAGACTGCCTGCAAAACTACCAAGCTTCAACTACTTTGTGAAGATCTCCACCCACAACTTCTATTATTACTGTTATTATGGAAAAATAGCTTACTATCTATCTAAAAGCAGAGACTCACCTTTATAATAATTCATAGTGTACAGTAAGTTTCCATAAGATAAAAACCAAGAGCTATTCTAAGACACAGAGCAACTTCCTTGACCTGCCTGGAGGTTTTGGCCTAGAGGCTGAGAAACTTTAGAACTTTTGGAAGGCTAACAAACTGATCAGAATAAGAATAATTTAGGGCTGGCTAACTAGTCAGGCAGGACAGCTCAAACTAGTTGTCCAGGAGGCTAAGGTGCTCAGCCACTGCAGTGAGTAAGAGAATATAAGGGCTGAAAGGACAGTCAAGGGTTATGGAGATGGCTGTTGGAGAGAAGAAAGGCAGGGACAAAGTGAAGGTTGTGGAAGGAAACTGCATGTGGGTACTGCAGTAGGAAAAAGGGGAAACTGGTCCAGTGAGTACAATGACATTTTAAAGGATAGTTCAAGATTAACTATTCCAAAAGTAGTATAAACTTTGTGTATTCCCACTTGATAGTGATGGAAGTAACAATAAACTTTTCCAGCCTAAGGAAGACCTCTTTCCATAGGTATAAGCTAGCCAAATACCTCATAAATTTTAAATTAATAAGGACTTTTTTTTTCTTGGGCTTAGAATCTTCAAAATAATTCAGCATGAATTTATATCTCTGAGTGCATCAGCTTTTAGCCACTGCCCTGTCATTTAAAGCCTCAGATATAAAGTTCTCACGCCCCAGTTTAAGTCTTACCTGGGGAAAAATAAAGCATGAAAATGCTAACAGTTATTTAAACAAAGACACTGCCCTTTGGAAGCCCCCAAAACATCAGAAGCTCAGAAGAGTATTTGCAGGAAGTATCTTCATTCTTCCTTAGACACCAGCCCACGGAGAGACAAACTTTTACCTGATAACAGCACAGACACCTTCATGTTGTAACTGCAACCATTAGAAGAACACCCAACACTCCCAAGGGCCAAGTCCCAGAATTTAAACTCACATCAAGTCAGCACAACTTCAGCTCTGATTTCTGAATTAGTGGAGCACATTGTAGGATTGTGAGAAGACACAGATGCAAGCAGGTCAAATTTCTGAATGAAACACTAAGTACTTCTTTGGAACAGCAACCCCAGAGCAATTGCCCTATCCATACCTCTGGACAACCTGCTATGCTGACAGCTGTCAGTCTCTGGCAGTGAAATGCCATTGCTTTCACAGCATCATCCGACAGCTGAGGGCAGCTGCTGATATGGCAGCATTCCAGGTATCTTGTGCCCTCACAGAAATCCTGAAAGAGAACAAAAACACACCAGTCATTCTTAAGTAATGTGCCTACTCTGTTTTTCTCAATTTACGATATGTTTACATCAGTCCTTTGATCCACTTCAGGCCCTTCATCACTGCCACGATTTGTGAGTGTCGCAAAATGTTCTGTGGCTCAAGCAAAGGTTTAGCTCCAGTGAGAACCCTCCTCTTCTCTGATGTCCAGCCTAGAACTGTGGTGAGATGCCTTAAGCATGTTACTGAGCTGGTCATTCAGGCCTGCTAATCTTGACCTCAAGCCAGTGCAATTTGTCATTTACTGGAATAGAAATTCTACCTCTACAGGGTAAAAAAGGAAATACTTATGTAGTAGATTGAATAAAAAACACTGGTTGCACAAAGCATTTCAAAACATTCAAGTATTAGTCCTCAACAGACTAAGGGCTACATGGATAAATAACTCATGTGCATACACACAGAGACACATGTGTGTAAGTGTAAGTGTAAATGTACATATTTATCATGCACAAATATTATATATTTATATTCTGAAGAAAAAACAACAAACCCACTGCAGTAATCAGACTATTGCCTTTGGCATTGCTATTTCTTTCCTTACATAAACAGCAACTCAGGCACTCAGGTTGATCACTGGAAAAATATTAGCTTTGTTATGACCAAGAAATCATATGATTCTGTGTGATTCTCATAAGTATCACCTAAAAAGATGCAGAGAAACTTACTAAGTCTGAAACTTGTTTCATAAACCAGAATTTTAGAACTTTTTGCCTGTATCCTCACTGACACTTTTTTCCATCTACCAGTATAGCTGTAGCAAGGCAGGGCTTCTTGGGCTTTGGCTTCTTGTTTTATTTTACAAAAAAAATATTAGAATGTGAATGTTTTAACTAAGGGCTGGTTAGAAAGGACAATTCAGAATTTACAATTGGCTTCTGTACCTTTCCTATTTCAATCAGCTTTACATGCTCTTTGTTACCTGCAATACAGAAACATTCTAAGCCAAAGAACTGAATATTTTTATCCATGTGTAAGAGAAAATGTAGTCCCTTCAGAATTAGGCTTCAGATGTGATGACTTAATCACTGCATTCTCAGCTAGGGTATGTAGCACAAGCTGAAGCCAAGGTTTCAATGCCTGTGAGATATGTTTATCTTGTTTTTACTGGCATAGTTTGTCTACATACGTATATAAAATATCCTTCAGAGTTAGGTTCTGAATTTGCTCTAACCTTTACCTCCATCCCTACAGTATTTTGCAAATAGCACTAAACCTCTTTTTGCAATCAGAGGGAATTGAGCTTTGTTCTCCTCATTTCTGTGTCCCTGGTTCTATGCCTGTATAAAAAATAACCTAAAAGATTGTGAAGATAAAGTTTGCAAAACATTTAGACACTACAAAGAACAGAAAACCACCTGAAGGAAATAACATAATTTTCAAACTTATTTGCATAGTTTGAATTCTGTGTAAATAAGACCTAAGGAGACACACAAGCATCAATGAAAATACAAAATACTGAATTGCTGCTCATTAAGTAAACATCATCTGAGTTATGAATGAGCAAAGATCATATTTCTAAAATATATGATCACATAAGCATTTACATACTGTTATCATGCCTGGGAACAGATAAATAAATTAAGACTTTACAGCCAACATTATTTTTGGCATTTTATAACTTTCAGCAGTTTACCTTAATAATATCAGTAAGGCCCTCTTACTATGCATTTTCTTTTCACGTGATTTAAATATTCTTTATCTAATCAAAGGATAATCCAGATGTGCAGCATACAATGGGGTTATTCTTTACAAATTTTCCATAATACAAAAAGATTCAACTTACAAAAAAAGACTTGCTGTTTCATTTCTTGTTACTTCCTTTCCTCTTTGTCCTCTCCTGCCCTCCCTAAATCCATGACCACATTGCTTCTCTAACTCCTACATGTACTTATTGCTGATGCTTTCCTTCTTAAAATATTCAAAATCATATGGCAGACAAAGGAAAGTGTAAGCACGTCTTTTTTTCCTATTCTTTTTTGGAATTTACTTTATACAGTGCAACACTGAAACAGCTTCTTAGCTATAAGCAGAGCACAATGTAGAAGTGAAGAGTCTCGTGTGAAAGCAGCAGCACTGGCACTACGCTGACTTTCCATGGGATACACAAGATGTACATACTTGGTCACTGTTTTTGTAAAAAACGTGGAACTTCATGCAGAACATTCATGCACAGCAATTCAGAATTGCTCCTAAAGAAGCAAATCCCAATGGCCTGACGTGTTATGTTGGGTAACGAGATCCAATCCAGATGCATGCAGCAACAACTGACTTATTCTCACAATATATGGCTATAAAATGATGGATGTTGGAGCTTAATAAAGGAAAAATGTAGAAGCTGACGACAGGGATTACGTGATGGCATTGCCTGTACCTGCAGCCTTAAGTTCTGCAACTCTTTATGGGCATGAAATTTATATCATTAAAAAACACGATTTAAGCTTTTCTGTTATATATGGTTAGGAAGAATTTTCAGTTACAGAAAAAAATGGTCTTATTTGGATGTAAGTCCTCTCTCCTTTATAACAAGATGGATGGTTCTTTTTTCTACAGTGAAGTCACCTTATAACAATCTGAAACACAAAGCAGTAAATCAATACAATCCTATTGGATTTGTCAAACCTCCATAAGGATTTAGGTAAACTTCAAGCAACCAGTGATAAAGGAATTTAATTTTGGAAACAGTAATGGCCTTTTCTTCATTCAGAACTTTCAAACTAGGTCCATTTCATGCCCACCTAGATTATGTATGGAAGCAATCAGCAAAAAGTTGATCCCTATCCACCCTTTTCATGCCACTTGTGATTGAACAGAGCTCAGTCGTGTTCCCTCAGCCAGCCCCTTTCCAGACCAGAGGTTATTTGCTTATTTATCTGTTCCTTTTATGGAGACTGTATCATACCCTGATCATCCCCATTACTCTCTCTGAATCTTTTCCAGTTTCCAGTACACTGCTTTACCCATAAAAAGAATTACACTAACACTGAATAATTGATTTTACCAAAATAAGACGAGTACCAATAAATCAGAACTGAGTATGTAGTTACTGCTCTGATGATAGTGTAAGCCTAGTAAATATTTGGATGGAAAGTCTCATTGTTGACATTCACTTAAAAAAAAGAAATATAAATCAGAAATATAAATCAGAAATACATTTTTAAAATTATAAGCATTGTAACATGAAATTGAAATACTGTGTTAGTATTCATGTTTCTATGATAATTGCTGATTTTTCAAAAGAGAAAGTGTTTTCTCACTATGTAACTTCAAAACTTGCCATCAATATAAATAACTTTGTCTTTCAATCAAGTTGCATTTCTACAAATTAGGTAATTTCCTGCCTGTTTACTTCATAAAGAGTATTTGCCCTCGGAAATTTCTAAGTTCATAAGCTAGGTTTGAGATCAGAACACTAAACAATATATGTAACCTTCTTGTTTTAAGAACAATATATAGCTTTATATTGCCCAGATCCCATATTCAAATTTCAAACCCACTGTATATAATAATTATTTTAAAAATAAAAACATTGGAAAAAACCCTAAGTTTAGTGAGATTCAACAAGTGTCTTGCTGTGAGCATGACATGATCTTTAGAATAAGAAGTCCGTATTCCACAGATGTAGCTTAAAATGTCTATTTTCTAGCAGATAAGTTTCATCAATAGAACTGAATTGACTATGTCTTTAATGCTTTCACAGGATATCTTTAAAGGCTTTATTTAAATATTGACACAGTTCAATTTGAGCTATTTTTCCCAGAAAGCAGCTAAGACAACTATTAAGTCTGGAAAATTTCCATATGCATTTCTTATTGAAACTTTTTTTTTTTTTTTTAATAATAGTAATAATAAAATTTATGCTGGTAAGAAACATGCCTTTAGAGGTATACTGAGCAATATTTGTGTGTCTCTTAAGAGCTAATGATGTGTAACCATATATCAGCAGCCCATGAGGAACCAGATCTAACTAATGAAATTCAACTATGCCTTTGAGCTAGGGCATGCTAAGTCATCAAAATACAGCAATTCAACAAATGACTGACTAAAGAAGCAGAAAGCAAGAGCTGAAAGCCCACATTAGCAAGAGGAAAAGTATGTTTTAGACAGAAATTGGTGAAGGATTTGTAGAAAGCAAGTAACAGTACCAGCAATTTAGATTGCAATTTGCACAGTACAATTCAGTAGAAATTAAGGCTCTTGTGGAGTGAATTTTGGAGTCTGGCAGAGGGCAGAATTCAAGACTCATTAAATTCATAGACAAGATGAAAAAAAAAACAGCTAAGTTATGGAAGGGGAGAATAATTTGTAAGACTGAGAGTGTAGAATGGTGTAACGAAGAATGCAGAGTAAAATACGATCAGTTCAGGACATGGTTAATTAGAAGAAACAGAGAGGCTACCAGGAAACATCAAGAAAAGAGGTGAAGTTTTACCTGAATTCCAGAATCACTGATGTTTTTGCATTCTGATACAGCAAGTTCCTTGATTTTTCCATGGCAGGCAAGAGCTCTCAAGCCCTAAAACGTTACAGAAAAATGAATCTTAATAATCAGCACATTCATTTATATATTATCACATTTAATATGTTAAGATGGTCAATCATAACCAATTCCTGTATATTAAAGCTTTTCTCTAAGAATTGCAGTGTCTTTTAAGACATTCTCTTCAGTGGAAAGCATATGGTTTATCCTCTGATTTTTGCTTGAAGTACATAAAAGAGTTAAGAATTCTTTGTAGAAATAATTTGAGAAAGCAAAGAGATATATTTTCCTACCTATTCAGAAAGAAAGAAATTGAAGAAAAGTAGCATGGTGTGAAATACACAGGACACAGATCAGGACTCTCAAAGAGCAAAATACATTTACAGATCTCCAGAATTTGGGTTTGAAATAACTTTTCTCAGGTCTTTCTTGCTGGAAGAGCAAAATACTATTTCGTACAATCAAATAATATATTAAAATTGCTGCCTTTCTGATTTGCTTACCAGTAAAGTCGTCATGGCTACAGCTATGGTACAAGACAGTATTTGAAATAGTGCAGTCATACTCATAGGTGAATGAACATCCCTCATCTTGAAGACAACAGGGAGATGAAAAACTCAGTAAATTCCTGGTTTAGGAGTGATCTGAGGATGCTTTGTGATTTTTACTGCTTATACACCATCTTCTGATCCTAAACTCTAATGTGAAGGAGTATTAAGTGTTCATTTTGTATTTTGATAGCCACAGCAGAAAATCTCTGTGCTTCATATTAATGAAATAAACTTTGCTGAAAAACAGTTATCACTTTATTCCATATGGTTAAGAAATTATCTACAATTAGGCTGCAAACAGCACGGCACAGAGAGGAAATGTCATCTTAAAAAAACAAGCACATGTAAATAGTGTCAGCAATCCAGATGTGGACACTGTAATGAGAATGCTGGAAGAGTGGGGCTGGAGTTCAGATTTTGCAAATTCCTGAAATCTCACAGGCTGAATAAAAACAAAGAATGGAACAATGAAAGAGATTTCCAATCCTGCTACTCAAGTAAACAAAGAAATTTGCATTTTTCTCAGCAGACACAGTTATGTGGTGACCATTACTTTCAACAGCTTCCTGAAAATCTACAGATTTCCAATTTTTGTTGTCCAGAACACTCCTACTTAAGACAAAAAGCCAACTATGTACTTAAACCCCAAATTGGTTTATATCAGAACTTGAATTCCTTACAGCAAAGAATTACACTGATAATGGTGACCTTATACACATAATTTCTTCCCACATTTTTATTGATTTAAAAATGGCACCACTTTAATCTACTTGGCAATGACATTCTAAAAAATATTAAGATATTTTAATACGTGATAACTAATGCTGTTATGACTTCAAAGTTAATTTATAATAATTTTATATTATTAAAATGACATTGAATCACAGAATAACTGTTTTTTTTCCCAATTAAAATCAAGGTCTACTTTGAAGTGTTTAATTACTAATTCCAAATTTGAGGAAAAAAGTAAAAGACATGGAATGTCATTAGGAACTGTCTATTCCACAGAAAAACTAAGAAACTTCTAAATTTCAAAAAATTAAACTCTTTAAACAAGGTCTACACAGGAAGTCTAATCTATATGAAAAATTTTACTTTTATTTTGAACTTATATAGAAAGGAGCCATTAATCACTAGTTTTATTAGATGTCTTAATTTATTTAGCAGTGTTTTCTGATAAACAATATCCCATCCCATCCCATTCACGATACTGAACTATTTCTAGAGACTTTTATTTTCTACACTAAGACTCCAGACTTTTTTGAAAGATATTAGAACTTGTGGAAACTAGCAAACCAGACACTGTGCAGCATGCAAACCAGCACCACCCACTCCCTGTGCTTCCAAAAGTATATTCCTCCTTTTGCACAAAGAAATCACCCCATGTATCTTGGATCAATCTTCTGTTGCCCCAGAAGGGAGAAGAAAAGACTCTGTCCTGCATCTCTTGTCGAGCAAGTATATTACCATTTCCATTTAGAAAAATAAAGGTTTAAAAGAAAGTTCTTACTCTTCTCCTACAGCTGTTTTTTCAAGCAATTTACACATTTTTGGTTGTCTTTCATTTACTTTATTACACAAGGCCTGCAAACAGTTGCACAACATAACTTATAATTTTGCAAAGAGTTTTGTAGATGAGAAAATTAGTATCCACTGTACCAGCCTGTGATGGACTTCTCTTGCTAGAGACAAAAATAATCCTAGGCTAAGGCATTCCAAAGCACAATTCTTCATTATTTATATTCACAAGCTGCAAGTCTCTGCCTTTCAGCTGCAGGCTGCTATGAACATGTCTCTCGCTAACTATAACCATGTGCTACAACTTCTTCTGAGGTTCCTGTTCACTTATCTCTTTGTAACCTTAAAGGTCAGCATCTGTAATGTATCTTTATGTTTCAGACATACAGATGTCACTTGCTTTTCAAACTCCAAACCAGATTGACCTCAAAGTGACACCAATCTTGGCAGACAGCTCTTCCTTAGGAGGTATTTCCCACCCTCCATTTCTGAGTCATTTAGTAATAAATGACTCAGCTTGTTCTCTAAAGTGCTCAGATTTCTGAACAGATTAGCCACAATCAGGCATCAGTTTAATGGATCAAACACTAGAAGTGAAGGATTTAATTCCTATCATGCAGTAGGGTTTTTCTAATAATAGTTCATATGTGACAGAAGAAAGTTCAGCTTCAGATAGCAAAAACCTTCTGGAAATACACTGTTTCCAACACCTGACCTAACACAAAAGTGGGTCAGCTCAGTTTACAGGAACTTTAGAGACATTTTTATATCACAGTGCAGAAATCCCCTGTATGGCTGTGTATAATGTATGCCATAAAATGAAATATCTGTAGCTAACACCATTTGTGGTTAGACCAGATCATAACTTAGGAAATGGGTTTGCCAGTATTTCTTGGCACTAAGTCTAGACAAAGGGCTTCCATTGCAACAAAATGTCCTGCAAAAATACCAAGCACAATTGTCAACGTTGCTAAGTACCTTTAATTCCTACTGATTTACATAGGGACTCAAGGTGTTAGAACATATGGCATCCGTTGTAATGACTCTGTGCCAGCGTTTCCTATTTCTATGCAAAATGAAGTTTCTAGGTCAAATTCTTTCTTTCTTTATTCCCCTGAGCAAACTGGAGTACTAACACCTCAATTTGAAGCCCACTTTAATCTATTCAAATATTTTATTTTCCCTGCCTTGGAAATGCATATGATTTGTCCCATTCTTTGCTTTGGAAATCAAATGCAATTAATTCATTTGCACTCTGTTGCTGGTTATACCCATTAGACCTGATAATTTCTTTTTCTCAGGCTTTACAAGGTTCTTCCACAGCCCTACTGGCCTGATGTAGGAAAGACCAAAGTGTGGAGCTGAGCTATGGATTCAAGTCACCATAGATTCAGAATCCCACCAAGAGTGCAAAGAAATTACTCTAGATAACTGTGGGAAGCCAAAATGCCACTTTTGGGTATTTTTTTTTCACTCTTCAGAAATCTATTATTAAAATATTAGTAAATACTTATGTTGCATCCTGTCCTTCAGGACCTGAACATCATTAAGGACAAATGCTTAAGAAAAAGCAAGTTGAGCTGTTTATACAACCTTATGGCTGCTACTGCAGAATTTCCAAGAATCACAAATTATCCTCAAACTTAGAGGCACATATCACACACAAAAAAATCTGTGACTGATTAGCTGACTTGATGCCACAGATAATTCTTGAGGATGCATTTCAGCCAGAAGAAAGACTGGGGCCTTAGATTATTATGAGAGAGAATTTAATGCATGACAGTCATAGAGTGGTCAGGGTTGGAAGTGACCTTTGGAGATCATCTGGTCCAACCCCCCTGCTAGAGCAGGATCATCTACCCTAGATCACACAGGAACATGTCTAGACGGGTTTTGAATGTCCCCAGAGGAGGAGACTCCACAACCTCTCTGGGCAGCCTCTTGCAGTGCTCTCTTACTCTCACAGTAAAGAAGTTTTTCCTCCTGTTTAACTTGAACCTCTTATGCTCCAGCTTGTGGCCACTGCCTTTTGTCATTTGGCATCTACTGTTCTGTTGCTGGATGGTCTATGTAACTCAGGAGGCAACTAAGTTTCCTTAAAATTTCATTTATTATACTTTGCTATGCTTTTTCTGTCTAAATCCTACTTGACTTAAGACACTTCCATCAAATGTCCTGACACCTCTTAATTTATGTTTTTGTTTAAATGTCCAGAGAAGATGGGTGGTCCAGGCCATGTGCATCAGCAGCATGTGTCAGAAGAAGGAAGGCCAGGCAGCTGCATGCTTCAGACTCCCAGTCTTGGAGCAGAGCTGCCAAAGCTGTATTGTATAGACAGAAGAAAAAGTACAAGACATTTTAACCAAAATCTGGAAAGTATGAGAATAGAGCTTATAACTGAAAGTGTTTCTCTAACTCATGGAAGCATTTCCACTGAGTCTGATTGTGTAAGAAAGACAAACAGGTTTTGGCCCTAAATGCTAATGTTTCCAGCTCTGTAATAGAAGCCTAAACACCTTGGGTATATTATAAATAGCTTTACAATTATATTTAAAGCTACTTGTGATATTATCTCTGCATTTATGAGCATGTTCATCATACTCACAATTTAAAACACTATGGCTGCTATTCCAGAGCGTTTAGAAGAGCATGAGGGTAAACAAAGCAGGATGGGAGGCTAGATAGGAATAAATGTGAATTTTCTTAAAGGATTCAGAGGTAGTTTTTTCTAAGGACTCAACATCTTTGCTCAGTCACTGTGGATTGTTTTGTTGTTTTGTTTTGGTCTGTGTTTTTTTTTTTTTAAATGCTGTCACTAAGTTGCAAATCTTTTCATTTGTCTCTTTTAAGTTGTTTATAACTAAGAACCAATTTCTAGTGCTACTGGATTGACAAAACCAGAACAAAAGTCCTTCCCACTATTAAAAAAATGATTGAGACTAAAAAACGTGTGTTGCTTGTTTGAAAAAAAAATTCAATTTTGAATTGAAGGAACTACTTTCTGAAATATAAAAGGATGAAAGCTAAAATAACTGAGTGAATAAACTAATACCTAAAATTTAATAGAGGGGGCTATTTAATATTATATATGGGAGTAAGAGCAATGTAGTCAAAACACTACTGAGAAAAATACAGAAACTTCTTGAGTATGCCACCAGTTTCTCACAGGCATAAAGATGACATCCTCATCATTGGAGGATATTTAGGAAGCCACTGAAGCACACAGACAACTTAAGCATGGGGACAATTACTTGCCTTATGCCACCTTGTGTTTAGAAGTTTGCTGAGGCATTTCCTCTCTCTATAAAATGCATAACTTTCCACATAATACCAAAATCTGAATGCATGCAATTACTATTTTATTTAATTTCCAGTTTTTCTGTTGATGAGTAGACTCCAGACAAAGATAATACACTTCTTCAAACTTCAGTGGGACTTTTAATGTATTTGTTATTAGAACTATATTTTTAATCATGGTGAGTTTATGGGGTACTGTAGTTTTGTTTGTTTGGGTTTTTTTATTAACATGATCTCTTATCAGGGACAATTCTAAGAGTCAGTATATTCCTTCCAAATGCAACTAATTTCCTGAATAAAAGCCAGATTGCAACAGGAATGTTCACTTATGGGTCACCAGAGTAACTGCAGAAGAGGAAGGCACCAGAAGTGGAAAAAAGCCTTTCATTTTGCTTAAGTCAGTCATGGCTGGATACAAATCTGTAAGAAAATTTGACTCTACTGTATCTTTTCATCTCCATCCTTCACTTCAGTATGTTACCCTTGTTGCAGTGAATTCTACTCTGCTTTGATGAGCAGAATAATTCTGCTGTCATTTGAAAAACCAGAAAAGAAAATCCTCTTGTGTAGGGCAAACCTACGTTGCACATTCTACATTGTTTACACTCAACAGTAAGACAGCAAAAGCAGCAGGGATCTACTACTGCACAGACTACAGAAAAGCATACGAGCCTCACCATTTTCCTTTAGCAGCACAGAGTAATGGTGCTGGTTACTGCACATTAAACACTGAGCTTTCTGCCACATTTGTAAAGCAATACTTACCAAGTCTAAAATGAAAGAGACAACTTCATCTATATGCTAATAAGATGCACATTGTAAATTTATATTTAAAAAGTCAAAGCATACAAATAGTAGCTTGTTACACAGACTCCTAGATTTCCTTTGGTCAAATAATGTTTAAGATTAGGAAATATGTTTCATGTACATGCATGAATGTTACACACTTAAACACAGCCAACAGCAAAAACTGCAACAGTTTTGGAGCTAGGACTAGCAATCAGATCAGACATTAGTAAAATTTTAAATTATTAATTTCCAGGGTAATTTATCTGTCTTGTGAGAGAGAAAACTGAAAGCCTTAGAGATGCAGTGTAAGCAAAAGAGCTTGGCTTGCTGCCGAGGTCATGGGCTGTGCTATGTGAAAACTAGAGTAAGAAGCAACACAGCATTTACAAAGACTAGCTGTGGTAGGCAAGGAGAAAGAAAACATTTATGTTGAAATATTGTGGGACTGTAATTCAGGGCACCATCACTTTCATTCAGATATAATTTTATGATACTTTAAATGATCACATTAAATTAAGTCTCCTTGGATTTCCTAACCCTCTTTTTTTAGCTTAATTATTTTTTTTTAATTTTTATTTCAGGCCTCCATAAAAGATGCATGCATTTTAATTACTTTTATACAAACTCTGTGTTAGAGCAAAATGATAAAGTTCTTGGTCAGAATTTGGTTTGAACAGTGACTGAGTGAATAGTCTCTATGGCAAGTTTTCTTCATGAAGTTTCTCCTAGATTTCCGTGTTCAGTGTAAACAGTTTGCCCAAAAGCAAAAGAAACAGCCGAACTGGTACTGAACCCTGCACACAAGTCAGGACCTGCCAAGAACATCAAATGTGGAGACCTGTGATGTTTAACCTGGCTCCCACACTCACTGTTTAGCTTTCCAGAGTCTTAGCAGTTTCACACATCGAGGATACCTTGTTAGTAAATCTTTCACTAGCAATTATTCTCTAGACCACAGTAGAGGGCAGTGTCTCTGCTAGAGCTAACGTTCAGGATTTTTCACTATAAAATCCAGTTCATGGAAAACACAACTTTCACAAATTTAAAATTTTAAAATACCACTTCTTCAGTTTTCCTGAGGCCTACTCATCCTGGAGCAAAAATACTGCTTAACAAACATTCTCAGATCAGCTTCAGAGAAGACAGACTTCCTCTTTCTGATGGTTTCCCTTTCTCTCTTTCAAATGTTAAAATTGTCCAACTTAAGAATTACCCTTTATTGGTTACTGACTATCTATGGGCAAATACTCTACACACTTCTAAACCACATTTTAATGACACTGTACCTCTACTGCTTCATATCCATGAGGTTTTTACATGAACGGATTTCTATTGCCCTTTTTTCCAGAAAGCCTAAATAAATAGTAAACATATTCTTTATTCTTTATTCATATAGATACCGTATCTGAGATGCTGGTTCCAGAGATATCAATGGATATCAAGGATGACATCTCTACCAAGGCTTCAATTCCAGCATCGGTCACATTTTCACAGTAACGTAGACTTAGGTAGGTCAATGCATAACACCTGAATTAAATAAAAACCAGGAAATTACAGCTTTCCACTTCTGTTATAGAAATTTAGTATAGTAAGTATATTTACATAATAACCTTGATTAGTTTTTTTCAGGGAACCTATAAAAATAAGCACTCTAGACTTTTGATACCTTGTTTACATAAGCACTTCCAAGGATTCCACTCATAAGCAATGCAAATACTTCAAACTGTGAAGAGCAATCAAGTTAAAATAAAACATAGAAAGGAGCTCTATTATTATTATTATTGTTATTGTTGTTGTTGTTATGATGATGATGATGATGATGATGATGATGATGATGCTTGACTTGTCCCCATCTCTCCTATCTTCCACAGAAACATCAAAGCTCACTGCAACACCAGACTCCAGGACCCCATGGCAAACTGGATCTTCCCATAACCAAACCAGAAGACCTAAGAAATTTGACACCCCAAGCTCCTCATCCATGCTTAGGGCATTAGGGGAATACTCCACCATTAAAACAGAGACGGCACTCCTTAGCTTACCAGCAAGCTTGCTACAATTATTCACAACTACTGTTGGGAAAGCATTAAGAGGGGCCTGCTGAGATATCTAGTAAGGAGAGGAAAAACTGACTGCAATCCTCTCTGGAGATTTAAAAAGAGTCTTTCAATTGCCAACACCAATACTTCCAAGGAACTAGAATTGGAGCAGTTTAGCAATAGAGTGCTTTTGGTTTGTGCAGATGAGTATTTATAGAGTGCACAAAATGTGACTTATACACACTAATTTGTAATGAAGTTTTGTCACTGACAACCGTAATTTGAGCACCTCCCCCCCTAAAATTAAGACTTCTTAGGTGTCCATGCTTATATTGATAAATTCCTATTTATAAAATGGGTTGTTTATTAAGAGATTCATAATGCCAAAAGGGACTGTACAATTCTCTCCATTCATTTGGCTGTATAATTTTCCCCATTTATTAACATATTAAGAACTTCAACATTAGAAATGTACTGAAAGTCTAACCACACCAGAAAAGTAAAGTACTGGACTATGGTACCTTTGTGCTATTTCCATGACAGAAGCATCAGTGACATTAATACAATTAGCTAAATTCAGCTCTCTCAGCTTAGCTCCTGAAGAACCTTGTACAAATAGACTTACACCTTCATCACTGATCCTAAAAGAGAAATTTAGGCAATATTTAAAATACATATTTTTCCCACTCCAGAGAAGCCATTATACAATTTATGTTCAGCACCCTACATTGCAGATAAGCAGAAATTAATTATGCTATTTTTAATAGCATAAACCCAAAGAGTAAGAATAACTAATGGCTCAATTAGAAAGATGCTGCTCTTTGAAACTGCTAAACTCCAGAATATTATATTAAAAAGTCTGTTAGATATTATGAGAACTTCTATTGGTTCCAACATGCAGATATGATAAAACCGCAAAGGACAAAGCTTGGAAAACATCTAGAAAGTATCAGAACTTGTTTACACATTTTAGAGAAATATTTGTTTTATTAACTTTGATAATTTAAGGAACTGAAATAATTTAAATGAAAAATTATCTTCTACCACAGAAGCAAAAGTCAGAGGTAGCATTTTTATGTAGCAGCTGTTCTGTACACACACGAAGAGTTAACCTGAGTTCTTCCTGCAAGTATTTCACTGAACCAATTGTATGTCTCACACACGAATCAGAAACTCATAATATACTCCAAGGTTATAAAAATTAAGTATATAGAAAATCTTTCATCCAAGTTGAGCGTGTTGGAGAGCTGACTACAACTTGGGTGTCTCAATCCAGTTCATATCTCTGGCATGTTTAACATTATTTCACAGTTAGCTTTTCTGTGCATTCCCAGTATTTATTCCATGTTCCCTGATGAATAAAAAATATTAATCTCATAATTCTCTAGGATGGAATCATATTTTGGCTTGTACAGCTTTTTGCAGCACAAAGAATCACTGCAAATTCCAAAGTCCTAGAAACATATGGGTAGGAATAGCACTACTAATAAAACGATAACCTGAACAGAGCCTCATTGTGTGACCACAAGCTACAGATGAAGCTGTAATTCATGAAGTGTTAAAGTAATCACTCTGCAATAATTCAACCACTGTGGCAGTTTTGGTGTTATTTCACAGTGTGATTGTTTTTCATTCAAGGAAGATGGATTTCAGAAATATACTTTCAGAATAATTACCTTAAATAAATTTTGTAAGGAATGCTGAGCCTGGCAACACAGTTAAATGGATTTCAATATTTATATACACACATACATATATATATTCATATATATATATATATATATTCTGTAACCATACTGGGTTTGAGGGCTGAAGTAACATTATAACTTTTGAAATAACTGTGCTGTGAACACACATGCTAAGTTTCTCTAGTCAGCTGATATGTGGTTGTTTTTCATTCAAGGAAGATGGATTTCAGAAATATACTTTCAGAATAATTACCTTAAATAAATTTTGTAAGGAATGCTGAGCCTGGCAACACAGTTAAATGGATTTCAATATTTATATACACACATACATATATATATTCATATAGATATATATATATATATTCTGTAACCATACTGGGTTTGAGGGCTGAAGTAACATTATAACTTTTGAAATAACTGTGCTGTGAACACACATGCTAAGTTTCTCTAGTCAGCTGATAAACTGTATAAGAACACAAGCCACACAATGCTTTTAATCATACATGAAAATAACCTCCTGAAACTGGGAAAATGTGCCAAGGGTATGAACCACTACATTGCCTGTATCCATTCTTAGACACTCCTTACTCATATATATATATAATTTGCTATTTTAATCATCATGATCAGTTAATCTCTTTCTTCATTTTTCACACGGAGTCAAATACTTTCTGTAATTTAAGAACTCTGAATTGTTAGATTTGTTCTTTCTGCCCCTTTTCATTTCTCAGAAAATCTTCCACATGATTATATTAGAAAGGGTTAGAGTCTTGGACTAAGATAAAACATCAGTGAAAATAAGGAGAGTGATTCAGAGCACAAAGATGGCTAAGCAGCTCGTTTTACCACAAATATGACACTTCCCTTGATTCCTACGAGAAATTCCTAAAAGTTTCTAACTCACAATGTGAACTTTGATAGTAACAAAGTGTCCAAATTAGAGAAACATAAATAATATCAATTTCTCTTTTGCAGTTTCATCTCTCTTGAGAGAAGCTCTTTGCCAAGTTTAGATGAGTTATAATCTATAACTTTGTTAATGCTGGAACTTTCACAAGTGTCTGCAAAAGCAATGAAGTAAGTACAGAGTTAACCATAGTTTTACAACTGCTTTAAAAGTTTTGTTAAGGTAATTAGCAATTATTTTGCAGTAATGACAGTAGACACATGTGGAAGCACACTCATAGCCCAAGATTTGGCTAACAGACTGGAAAATCCAGCCTTCTAAATGTCAAACCAGAAACCACAGGCAACTGCCCCATCTGCCCAGCTGAACAACCAACACGATGTCGTGGGGTTGCTCCAGAACGTCTCAGCACACCTACATGCAACATTATCAGGTTTTATACAGCATCAAAAAGCACAAAAAGTACCTTAGTTACACATTAAAGCAAAGTACCTAAAACTTAACATGACACCAGAAAAATTAAGATAAGCAGTAATTATATCTTCTTTGTATTATTTCATAGGTGTGTTTTTTTTTTAAATGTTTGGAGGTTTTGCCTTCCCTGTTCCCTCCCACCCTTGATTCTACTGATACATGACACTCCTGAAGTGGAAAACAGTCTTCACCTAAAATACATCCTTCGTCCACAAAAGCAATAATAATGTCATCTTGGCAATTGTAAAAAAATGGCAGTTTTTTAGTATCTTAGTACTAGATAGTTATGAAGTTATTATTTTACTATTCATAAAAGTAAGCAGTATCCAAATTTAAATTCATTTGTTGAACAGACATTGTCTTTGGTTATCAGCTTCATCTTCTTCATAGCCACATTCCAGAACTAAAGTATGACTATTAAGTAATACTACATCTACAGTTATGTTTTTTTTCTTTGAACTGGAATAATAATGAATGGATTTTTGAAAACAGGATACAGGAACAAAAAACTACTTGTATAAAATATTTTTAGAAATATTAAGATATATGTGTTAACATTCTAATAATTTATTTTTAAAACTGAAATATGTGTTGACAGGACTTATAATTAACTTTACTAAAATTGCTTCACAATGTTTTACAGAAATCTGTATGTGGTACAGTACCTTGTGCAGTCTGCTAAATTCAGTACAAGAATATGCTCCAATGTTGAAATCATCTCCAGACCAGCATCTGTAATCGTCTGGCAATTAGCCATATGAATGTGCCTCATGTATGGGCAGCATTTACTTATAAACTTTAAACTTAAATCAGTAATTTGGTTATTTCCTGTTGAAATACATAAAGATGTAAGTTACTCATCTGACATACATTAAGGGCCTGATCCAAATACCCACTGAAATAAGATTACCTATTTCAAATTACCTGGATTAATTTAAAAAATACATCGTCCTAATAATTTTATGAATTATTATACCAACCTTCAATGCTGACCTTGACAAGTTTATGTTGAGCAAGGGCTTCAAAACTTTTATCAGAAAGATGTGGCGAGTCAAGAAAGGCAACAGACATTATCTGTTGGCATTTTTGAACCAGAACCTTTGAAGGAAAAAAGGTGAAATAAAATACTCATGTACCTATGCTGTCACGTAACAAAATATCAGCAAATATTCTGCATACAATACCAAATGTTACCATTTCAAACAAATAGTTATAATCAATTTTAACACTAACTTCTAGACAGTGAGCAGAATACGAACTACTGAAATTCTCCATTTATTTATTATGTTTGGGTACAGAAGGAAAAGAAGTAACTGGAGACATGAAGTATGGCAGACACTTGAGACAGTGATCTAGTTAATAATCACTTTTGCAGAAGCCTGAAAGTTCTTTTTTGATGAGTAAAGACAATAAAAGAATGCTGTTCCCATATATCATATTAGACTTAACACTGAAAAACCTGAAATACTATGATTTATAAGCTGGAAGATAGCAATTTAGCCATACCCATATAGCAAAAGAAGACAAAACTACTGAAATTTTCTGAAAGTGACTGCAATAAGCAAGATTCATAAGCATAACTAGATAACAGTTGAAAGATGTTTTCAGGGAGAAATATTACTCTTAAATTATATCTGCATAACTTTCTTTACAGTCAGTTGAGAGGATAACCCAGTTACAACACCAAAAAGCTTCTCAAAGTACAGATTTCTTTTCACTTTCTTACTTGAATACATAAGTCTGTGAGAGTTGGCATTTTGTTCATTAGCAAATCTTTAATCCCACTGCAGCCTTCGGCAAGATTTCTGAAGCCATCAACTGAAATCTAAGAAAGAAATTAAACACATATGTCTTAGCAAACCTAAGAAAAACAATACAGGAGAGGCTTGAGATATTTTCAATACTTTAAAATCACAGGTACCTAGTTGCTCACTAAAACAGGAAATGCATTAGGCCCATTAAAAGAAAAACATACCCATGAAGTATACATATTATTCTGAAATGCTCACAGCATAATCCAAATCCAGGATCCCTTATGAAAATATGGCTACGTAGGCAAGTAGGAGAAAGGTACAACAATTTCTACAGTCAACACCATTTATAAGAGTAGCAAGGAGTGTCGTTGTCACATCCCTTTACTTTTATTTTCCCAGCATTATGAGGTATTCACACATGGCACATGCTCGAATCTAGTTTAATGCAAATCTTAAATGTAAAAGATCTTCATTGCTTTTTCCAGATCCAAAGTAAAATGTGTGTTAAATTCCAACAGAACACAAAGAAAGATTCTATGCAATCACAATCACATGGAGCTCATTCACAGAATCCTCCATGTAGGACCACATCACCAATTCTGCATACTCTGACAGTGTATGTATTCAGTGAAAGTATGAATGGACAGAGAGATCTGTCAATTGTGTGACTTCAGGGTGTGACTCCAAGGAGTCAATTCTTCAACTGCTCAAATTCAATAGATGTCAGTTGCTTTTTGGGCATACACGCACCAAGTAGTTAAGTATGTTAAAGTGAAACATTTCAACCCTCTAGAAATTTCAGTTTGAGAGGTGTACTTCTGGTAACTAAGTCTTGTTTTTGGTCCATATACTACAAAGAGCAAACCATTCCCAAGTGAAGAGAGGCTAAGTTACACCATACAATTTGTTCTAACACATGGTAACAACACTGTCCATTAAAATTTGAACACAATGCCTTTTCAAGAGAAGTCAGAAGTTTTCACTCTTCTGAAAAATCAGCCACAGTGTACTAAGCAGTTTGAGTATGCTTTATGTCATGTTATGGCAGTAGGATTTCCCCTTGTAACTGCTGTACAGACTTGCTATAATGAGAGAGAATAACTCTGCTCCCAAGAACAGACACTCAAAAGCTGAGATCATGCAGAACATGCTGAATTCACTGTTCAAACTGAAGAGATTTTATACGACTCAAGTTCAAATGTTTGCATCAGTTGGAACCAACTACAATTTACTCCTCTGGCTGCTGGCCAGAGGAAGGTGTGGGGCTGAATGGGGCCTGGTACCAACTGTTCTTGAGATTTTTATTTTTTTTACCATAAACACATTGTCAACTGTTAAGAGCAGCCACTGAGGTTGGTGACCACAGTTTGATACAGAGAGTAGGAATAAAAGATCCCTCATGTCTAGGTATCTAAAATTCAGATGCAAATTATGGATCTTACTTACGTTACTTGCTGCTTTGGCCAAGATTTTAAAAATATCACTGAAAAAACCTAAATGCAAACTCAGGAGCCTGAGTTTTTAAGCTTCTGACTTTGCAAATGTTAGTCATGTAACTGAGCAGTGAGATAAATGTTTGCTAGTCTTGCAGGTTGTTCTGATAATTGTAGAAGAGGAATCACAGTTGAGAGGACTTTAAAATCAGTGAAATAGGTAGGAAAAAAAGCAAAGCCAAGAAAGTGCCAATAATATTGATGCTGATTTAAAAAACAGACTGCAAATGCTAGAGCCTTTGTTTACTCCACTGGAATTAGGAACATACTCAGGGGTCTAAGTTAAAAAATTATGAAACCTGAGATCTTGTGGAGCAGGAAAGAGCAAGAAAGAGCCCAAGACAGGTCGGACCTGAAAGTCTGAATCTCCTCTGGAGACTTCTCTCCATCTCTAATTGTTACATAGATAAATCAAAGCAACTTTCTAGACATTATCTTAGGTTAGATGCCTAAAATTAAGTTGAATTCTCATTCTCTAAAGGATCAGATCAAACTCAAGAATGCTGAGGGCCAGAAGTAGCATATCTGCTTCTGGAATAGAGTAACGATTGCATAATGTTAACTGCAGTCTACAGGACTTTTAATCTCTTTGTCTGGAAAAAAAATGTTTGCTTAACATAGCTATTTGGTACCACAAATAGCAGCAATTTATTGTTTTCCTCCGTGCAAGCCAAAAACAATTACACTGAAGCAGCTAATAATACCACTGCACAGATTGTTTCAAATTTTTTTTTTACTTGAACTGTTTTTTAACTTAAGGCTGGATAACTGATCTCAGGCAGCAAGTTGAGAAAGTTACACTGTGAAACCTGTTCAGATAATATTCAATTAAATTAGTCAACATTTCGATGCTGCTGCAATATCATATGTATTTGTCTTAGTTTCCTTTATTCCTAGAACAATAAATCCTTAATCTTCAGTTTCTTTTTTGAAGCCCCTATGAATTACCTATGAAACTTCAGGCACTCAAAGATAAGGTGTAGAAATATGAAAATTTGTGCATATGTTAGTAAAACAATTGCTTTCCCAGCTTACTTGGAATTTCAGTGTTTAATAGATTGCCTCAAGAGTGAACAGCTTGACCCTACAATCAATTAATTACAGGATACATATGGAATTGAATACTGTGCTAGTATTTTATATATTATTGGTGTTACTAGTATTATTAGGACTATATTCTATTAATAACACCGTGTGATGTATTGTTATACTATTATATATTATATTATATTATATTATATTATATTATATTATATTATATACATTAGGAAGAAACTATTTTCTGTGAGGGTGGTTAGACACTGGAATAGGTTGCCCAGGGAGGTTGTGGAAGATGCATCCCTAGAAGAGCTCAAGGCCAGGTTGGATGGGGCTCTAAACAACCTGGTCCACTGGGAGGTGTCCCTGCCCATGCAGGGGGGTTGGACTAGATGATCTTTAAGATCCCTTCCATCCCAGACCATTATATGATTCCATGATTCTTTGCCCTGCATCAGTAAAATCCCACTTAAATCTCCTTTAAACCAGTTGTGAGGGAGGATGTTTTGAATGAGTCTAAGGTACTATAAAATTCTGCAAAACAGACTTTTCCTGCATGACTAAGTTAAATAATGTTATAAATATACTATTTTTTGCATGTACAGGATCAGAAATCAATTAAATGATTGTACATAAAATAGAATCCCTTGTTTGTGAGGAGTTTTCAGTCTAATATGTAAATTACCAGTTTGGATTTTTTATTAGCTGTATGCTTGTGTACTGTGATCTGAAATGAAAGTGCATCAAAACAAACATGGAGCAAGCCACAGCTAAAGATTTGTCCCCATAGATTTAGCAAATAAATGTACCAAAATGATGAAAAGCTTTCAAGAATGTAAGAATTAGTTTAAGCTTTTTATAGTTTCTTACATACAAAGAATAGGAACACACATAATTTTTATTTAGGTTTTGGCTTATTTGCTACACATACAGTACTGCTTTACAAGTCATTCTTTCTCCCCTTGAACTGATCGTATTTGTGGAACCCACCCTGCAAGGCAGAATGCTGTCTGCATCACAGAAGGGATTTTGAACCATAGAATCATAGAGTCTTAGAATGGTTAAGGTTGGAAGGGACCTTAAAGATCATCAGGTTCCAACCTCCGTGCTATGAGCAGGGACACCTCACACTAGGCCACAGCCTCATCCAACCTCACCTTGAACACCTACAGGGAAGGGGCTTCCACAACCTCCCTGGGCAACCTATTCCAGCACCTCACTGCCATCATGGTGAAGAATTTCTTCCCAATATCTAACCTAAACCTACCCTCTTTCAGTTTAAAACTGTTACCCCATGTCCTATCACTGCCCTCTCTGGTGAAAAACCCCTTCCTAACTTTCCTGTAGCCCCTTCAGGTACTGGAAGGTGCTATGAGGTCTCCCTAGAGTCTTCTCTTCCCCAGGCTAAACAGCCCCAACTCTCTCAGACTGTCTTTGTGGCACAGACATAGCAAAGAAACACTATTCTATGATTCTAGCATTGTCAATGCACTGTGAGTGCAGAAATTTGAAAATCAGTGCTCCGGGCTGAGGAAATATTCTTGTGGTGAACAAGGGGCTATCTTTATTTTTTTACTGTTCTGTGTTTGTCAAGAGTGATAAAATAAATTGTGACATCCTTTCAGATGTTTGGCTCATTACAGTAATGGCTTGCCTCCACATGTTATTTTTCTTTTAATTTTCCACTGTCCAAAAAAAGCTTATATTAACATACTCTTTAATTAGCATTCTAAAAATACAGAATAGTCCATGTGTAACTTATAATATCCTTCAGTGAGACATGTTTGTACTCAGGAAATGTAAGCAATGAGTTCTCTTCTTCAAGAAATAAAGAACATTGCTCAGATTGTCTTCCCAAGTGATGGCCCCTTTTTGCTGCTTGATCTGTCTGAAGAAGCCAGAATTTGACAGAAGCTGCCAAAATGACAATTCTCCCAATGAAGTCAGAGCAGAAAGAACTAAGATGGTGAAAACTGGTGAAGCCTACACGTTTGCTGATTGCTTCTCTGACATCTGCACAAACAAAGCAGAACATTAAGAACTAAAAGGGTCAAATTAATTTTTCCCCATGGTTTGTGATCTCCTACCCAGGTGTTGCAAACTACAGCAATCAATAGACCACTCTAAACCACTTTGGGCCAGAATAATTCCAGTCTGAAAATCAGCCACAGATGTTGGCACCAAAAATAAAAAGCCAGTTTCTTGGAAAATAGCCTTGAAATTTCTAATTTGACTAAGAATACCTTTCACCAAACTGTTCTTGTTGTACAATCTCAATCTAGTATGTCATTACATGACTTGCAGTTGCTTTATACTCTTCCATCTGTTCAGGTTTGTGTATAATAGCAGAAAATTTTCCACCTGAACTGTTCAGCTTCAGAAGCAGAACAAAGAAATCATATGCTTTCTAGGTAATTCTCTGAGAATAGCAATGGTGTAACAGGACACCTTTTGGGCAGGACACAAGAATCTCTATATTTTGATGAAAAGATCTTGAAACTCAGTAATGAAAATATTTACCACCCATGTCATAATGGCACAATCTTAATTACTGAGTTTTAATGCAAAAAACCCCCCACCATACTTAGAATTCATTCAGTATTATTACCATGTATTAATATAATAGTCAAAGGAAAGACCACCTTGTTTTGTGGCAACAGACTAGGAAATGTGTGTTTAATTCCCAGTTTTCTGCCTAACTATGTTTTAATAAGCTATTTAAATACACTGGTCCTCAAGTTGCTATTCGTAAAATCATTAGCAAAATCACCCATTTTACAAGTGGGCCTTCCACATAGATGTTGAAATCCTAAGTAGTAATGGTAGTATACGAACTCCCAGGAAAAGACCTGCAATGTTAAAATTAAGGAAAAAACAGGAAACATGAAAAAACCGGAAAAATATATATGCTATAGAATATATGTTCTGTTCTACAGAACATTTTTTACCATAATTGCAATATTTATACTTTAGCCTCACTACATTTTTCTAATTCTGAAACATCAGTCTTACAGAAGTTCCCTTTGGTTTAGTTCATTCAATAAGGAAGAAAAAAATCAATTCCATCTTATTAAAATGCTTTCTGCAACAGTGATGCAATTGATGCTCCTTTTGGTTTCAATTGTTTACTCAAGTACTCAGTCATAACCATTAAGCACTGTTCCAGAATCATGGGGAAACCCAAAATGGAGGAATCTGTGGAATCCCTTCCAGAGTTCTCAAATACACTGGTAAGCAAACGCACTTTCCTCTGGAAAGGGGAGGGTTGTGGTTTCCCAATTTGATAATCACCACTTCTCTGACTCTTATTAGCTCAATGCTTTCTAAAGGCAGATACTTACAGCTCATGATTACACTTCTTAACAAGCAGGAATGTCACTTTTGGAAAAAATAACCAATTACTGGCATTGTGAAAAGGTAACTCAGAGGTAGGTAGTTCCTATTTTTCCTCTAACCTCAGCTCTCATTTCAAATTTCACAGTCCCCACACAGTAGTCTCAGCTTGATATTCATTAACAAGAAACAGACACTCACAGTAAAGAGCAGTCAGAACAAGACTGTTGTCTTATCTGCCTTCATCCTTGAGTTTTTGTTAGATGGAAAATGAAATTGTTATATTCCTCAGACTCCATCTCTTCATCATTTCACATATATTTTGTAATTTGAAGAGTCTTCTCAGTGTACATGTGGGAGTCTTTATTAAAACACTGACAGACTTTTATTGCCTTACAGTTTGACATTTCACATTGTTTTCGAAGTATGTTTCCAGACACAGTATATACTTGAAAATTTCTAAAATAGTACCAGATTCTAAAACCTTGGTTTTTTTTAGAATATCAGTAGGAGATTAAAATAATGCAAAACATTAATTATTTTTAGATTGCAGTTCATTTATAAATGCTACTTCAATTTGTGTATTAAACTAATACAGAATAGTAGTAAAGGTTAACATTTTTAATTAATCAGGAAATCAAGTGTAAACTTTTATTTTCCCAGTGCAGTGTGGCTTTTGTTGTTGTTTTGTTTTTTTTTAAACTAGGGAAAAACTACATTTTCAAAACTCCTGATTTAAAACTCTAACTAATCATGACATAGAATTAGTCTATTTATGGCTACAAAAAGCAAGCCTTGTTCTCATTATGCAGTAAGTACTAGCTGTTTATAGATCTGACAGTTTGTTGGAAGGGATCCAAACCTATAGTGCTATTATTCCTTAGTAAAATTTAAACAGCTGTAGTCATGTAATTCAAAACCCTGGAAGTCTGCTGCAGTGCTTGTTCTGCTTCAGTATACCATGAATGCAGGATGCAGCCAGTCATCTGAAGGATTCTCTCCTCCACAGAATGAAAGAAAGACGTGAACTACAAACCTGTGTGCAACCTGAAATGTCCAAATAGATGAGCTTGTGACAGCCTCTTCCAGAGCCCAGGTACAGTAATCCTTTGTCTGTGAATTTTTTGCAGTGAGCTAAACTCAGATATTGCAAATTGGGAAAGCAGCTTTTAAAAAAAAAAAAAAAAAAAAAAAAAGTAAAGCAAATGGAAAATTATTACAAGAGTATGTTACAGAAACAAAATAACATAAAATACTATAGTTAAAGTATTCTGCAAGTTACTGAAAATATGTTTGATATAAAACAGAATTAGCTTCTTGCTGAAATTTGAAAGTCTCTTTTATTCTGCTGCAAATTTTCCTCTGCTCCTCGTATCGCAAATTACTGGGGAATAGCACTTTCATACAACATATTCTACCATATGAAAACTGTCATTTTAAAGTTATCTCAAGTAAATGCAAAAGCTTACTTTTTAATTAACTAGGATTTTTGAGTGCATACTGGACTGTCTTTGCCATTCATTTTACAAGCAGTGCCTGCTGGAAATGAAAACCAGAACTCTATCAAAGGACATTAAAAGCAGAAATGTACAGTTAGAGCTTCTCAAGTCATATAACTACTTAGAAGAGTACTATTAAAATAATCTGAAAAACTGAGAGAGATACAAAAGGGAATTATCCAAAAGCGACTCATCGAATATCAGGTTTTGATCAGTTCTTTTGGAAAACCTTTTTTTTTATATACTAAACATTAATTAAAAGAAAGCCAACTGTGTAAGTGGAAAATGTTAGTCAACAGCACTCTGTAAAAGCAAGAATCTATACTTTGAATACACTTAAGTTTCCATCTGATGCTTTGGTTTTAATTTATTGAAACCTATTCATTTTACTGAACTACATTTCTCACTGGAATAAGTAACAACCACCACAAGCACCACAAATGAAAGCACACAGAAAACCAAAATCTAGAATTAGGACCTACTGCTCTGGTAGACATTTCGTCGTAAGGATATATTCATGCAGTTCTGCAAGTCAGCAAAAACAGGCATTTTGGAGTGAGATGGGAACACCCACTGAGGAGCTGACTGCTTAAGGAGTGGCATATATCTTTGGAACTGAATTTATACTTTCAATATAGAGTGGGGAAACGTGCTAACTTGAAGTGCACACACAAAAAAAAAGCAATAGAAAGCTGGCAAATAATGTTATCCCAAAAAGTTATACTGCAAAAATACAAATAAATCACTTATAAGATTACATTTAATGGGGGAAAAAAAAAATAACCCACACAATATGCACCAGAACCACATATTAGAATAATAGGGCACGTGTTTGTGGTGCTTTTTTTTTTTTTTTTAAATGGAAACATTTCATTAAATACAGAAATAAAAGTATCCTTCTTTGTAGAAGCATAAGCAACATATTCCACAAAAATGAGGGGGGAAAATTGAAGTCAGACAGAGTACATTTCCAAACTTCTCTGATAAAACAGATAACAAATGAAGAGACTGGTTTTTACCCTCTGGCCATTCTGAGTCTTTTAAAAGTATATGTTGCTGCAAGGTTGCACAGCTTAAGACACAGGAAAGCCTTTTTTGCTGCACTTTGAAGACTGTGATCAAAACCTTCCAATACTTTTCAAGAGACACTGATTTTATTTACAGGTCATATGACCCATTTTTATGATTTGGGAATTTTAATACGTGCTTTCTTCTGCCATTTTTAAAGTGACAGCTTTCTTAAAACTTAAGCTTGAGTACACAGACTGCTAAAAACCTTTGCTCTTTGTTACAGCCAAATTCTGCAGGAATTCTGTCATGCTGATTTTTCAATTAATTTTGGCACCAGAAATCTCAGGACCATTCTCTTCAACCAATCAGACAAAATGACCTTCTGACATTTGCTCCTGGTAGACAATATTCATGTCTATCCTATGCAACAGAACTTTTCAGAGAAAAACTGTAGCTGATGATCTGTGTAACACAGATGTTAAAATGCTTGAATGGTACAGTAGAATTAAAAGTTACCATATAGTTTTGAGCACACTCAGCCTACACTTCACTTTTTCCTTGTTCCAATAATGCACATCTGATATACAATAGCAAATGTCACATGCAGCATTATGCAATGCAATACTGCCACCTCTGAGAACTTTCTATTAGTTACCTTGTTACACAGGACCTGTGGTGAGCTGATGCTTTAATTGTGTAGAATTTTTTTTTGAGATGGTATTTGGAATGTTTATTAAACTTGTCTGCTATCACAGTCTTCACAAGACAGCAACTTTTTGTACATCCCCATAATCTCAGAAACAATGAGCTTTGTATTTTGTCCAAAAGTTGTCAATAAAAACAGTGTTATCTTATGGCTTTAAATTGGAAGCATCGTGTGACTGGGGAATAATTTCTTACCAATGGAGCACAGGTTAATTGCAAAATATATTTTGTCAGTGGAAAATTTTTGGTTTTGTTTTAAACATTTTCCTGCATTGAAAGCTGCACCTACTCTGGAGAATTCTTTCTTGGGTACGTGCTATTAATGCATCAAAAGAAATGGAGAGTTCTGACTTTTGGTGCCAACAGTATGCTCAGGTAACCAGAGCAATAGACACTGAGAAGACCTATAGAACAGCTGTACCAAACCTCAACATAAATTTAAAAAGGAAAAGTACCAACCAACATTGCCGAAACACATATTAGGATAAGAATAAAAGTGATTAAGAGATGAGTGGTAAGATTGGAGACACTAAAAACTTTGCCAAAACAAAAGTTAGTTGTATGAGCATATGGCATTACAGACTAAGAAAAAACAAAAGTCAAAATGTATTATGCACATGCCAAAGAAAAACATGTTCCTGGACTTTGTGATGCTGCTGATGAAAGGAAGATACTAGTTTTTCTCACAGGAAAGAGAAACAAAGTACAGCTCTTTTCAAATCTCTATGCAGCTCAGGTGGTCCAGCATGCCTCTTTATGGCAGCTTTTAATGCAGCAATTCTACCTCCTAAGCAGACTTCAAGTCTCATGGAGGGACACATCTACAACAGGGATGGCAGACCTCTGTAATACTGTAAATTCTCTGCCTTCAGCTCTCTGGTTTTCCAAATAAGAGTTTGGAATACCTCTTTCTTTTGCAGCTATCATGCAAGGACTTGGGTCACACAATATACCTATCTGCAATCCTCTCTTGCAGAAGTATATTTTTAGAACATACCTAACTGGGAAACTTCTTGCATCACCATGAATAAATGGACATCCTCAAAAAAATTTGGCTAGTATATTCTTTTAAAAGTTTCTGTAAAACTGTGAAATGTATGGTTTGTATTTTTAATAATACCAAAAAGAAAAAATAACTGCTAAGTCAAATGTATGAGGCATTTTTTTCCTTTTGTGTAGCCGACAGAATCCTGTAAATCACTCACAAAGAGTATTTCTACTACATATGCCTCTAAGTTTTCTGCAAGATTAAAACAAACACACTTTAATATTTCTGTTCAAATTTACCTTGACAATAGTCGTAGTGTTCCATTAGTAATATCTGTATATGACAGATTTAAACAGATAAGAGCTCTGCAGCCTTCTGATATGAGTCTCATGGATTCATCCTGAATAACACATTTAAAAAAAATTCAGGAGTTATATTTGTATTTATTTCTCTTACATCTCTATGCAGAGTAACAAGGGAAAATAACATTAATAAGTATCTTTAAATCATCATAATAATTTTGTACATTACAGATATTTTGTCTAAAAGCCTTAAAGTATAATACCAAGAGGTACATGATGCTACTGTACTCTAAGTATGGTAATTTAAACATTCCAGTTCAAGGAAACAATTTACACCACACTCCTACAGAGCATGTGGTTCCTGTTTAGGTCTACCCTCTAGGTGGAACATTAAATTTAAGTACTTGTAAGGCTTCCATGTTTTATCAACCTGCAGAAGTGATACTACCTATATTGTTCTACATATCATTCCATTAGAATATAATGGGAACAGATCTCCTAGTAGGAAGGATGTTTCACAGTAAAAGTCAATCTAATAGAAAGGCAAAAAGTCACCATTTAATACATGGAAATACAGTAGTTGAGTGTCTATCTTTGGCCATGTCGTGATCATCTTTCTACTATTTCAGTAATCAGGCAAAAAGACCATCAAGATAGCTGGAAATTCAATACCAATCAACTTTAAAGTTTGTGCTTTTGAAATACATTCCTGCAACAAAGGATTTGAGAGAGGTGGTATCAGTAAAATGAGGTATGTTGATGGACAATAACCATAACCTGAAGACAACTGGAGGCTTAGGGAATGGTGAGAAAGCACTGGAGGGATAGCACGACAAGGAAAACTCTGAAACCTTCCATGTGAATGCAGCACAACCAGGGGTCCATCTAAGTGTTTGAATGCAAACAATTGTAGCATGGGAATCTACCATCAGGGATCAAAGTCCATGCACAGGTGCAGAGCTACAATTTCATTTGGATTCCAGAGATGCAAAAGGGTAGCACACATACATGGAGGGCTGAAATTCATGGTTACATTTCTTTAGGAATGACAGGCCAAGAAAGTGAGGACGGGTCACATTCTGCGAAGTTATGCCTCAATTAAAGGAGCTTTGCATTGGAACGAGTGACATGTCACTTGAGAGCTTATTAGTAAAGATTAGAGGCTAGGCCTATGAGCATTACCTGGTGGTAGGCATCTGTTACAGACTGCTTGCTCAAGAAAAGAAGGTAGCTGTCCTTCTTTGGGCAGCTGAACAAAGCTTTACAATTGTCTGACCTACTAACTCATGACAGACTTCAGCCACTCCAATATCTGCTGAAGGAACAACATGGCAGACAGAGCACAACCAGTCCAGGAGACTTATAGAGAGTGTTGCTTGATACAGGTGACTGACGAGTGGTCTGTGGAACATGTTCTTCTGGGCGTGTTTCACACAAAAGGCAAAACTGGTCAAGGATGTGAAGAACTAAAGTGGCTTTGGTTAATGCAACTGTGAAAATGAGTTTACAACCCTGAGAGAAGAAAATTGGACAAATGGTCAAAGAAAAAGCCTGAACTTAAGAGCAGATTTTGGCTTAACAGGATCACATGGCAGACATTCTTGTAGAGCAATGCAGCCCAGAAGAGATGGTTGATCTTCAAAGCTAAGGTATTAAATTATTTTTTTGCCTCATTTTTTACTGATAAGGCTTGTTCTAAGGCTTACCAGATGCCTCCCAGAAGCCTGCTAGAAGAGTCTGTGGGAGGAACACCTGAGGAAATGGGACAAGACAGGATGCATCCAAGACTGCTAAGAAAGCTGTCTCCTGTCACTGAGAGGCCTCATTCATTTTTGAAAGGTCAAGGCAATCAGAGGAGATTCCTGATGACTGGAAGATAGGAAATGTCATATCCATCTTCAAGAAATTGAAGAAGGATGATAAGCCAGTCAGCCTCACCTGAATCCCTTGGAAGGCTATGTAGCAAATCCTCCTTGAAGCCTTGTCCAAGAACATGTAGAATGAGCAAGTGATAGCCAACAGCCAGCATGGATTTACCAAGGGCAAAGGATTCCTCACTAAGGCATGATGAATGATGAAATTACTGGATCTATGGGTATAGAGAGAAAAGCAGCTACTGTGTACCTTGACTTCAGCAAGGCCTTCAACACAGGTCACAATATCCTTTATGGCCAAATTGGTAAAATAAAGGCTGGTCTTCAAGCTGAGTAAAAATTTGTCTGGATTGTCAGGTTGAAGAGTTGTCACCAAGGGTACTAAGTCCCATAGGTGGCTTGTGGCAACTGGCATCCCTCGAGGGTCAATAGGGGGGCCAGTACTGTTAAATGTATTTTTATAAATGATTTGGACAACAGGAACAGAAAACCTTCTCAACAAATTCACAGATTATTCCAAACTGCGGGAGTATCAACACACTGCAGTCTAGAACTGATATGTATCAAGGTTTAGTCTGGAAAACTGGGCTGACAGAAACCCCACAAAGTTCAACAAAGGCAAACGCAAAGTCCTGCATCTGGGAAAGAATAACCCCATGCATCAGTACATGGACATCAGTACATCTAGACACTGGACAGAAAGCAACTATCAGACACACTGACCTGAAAGTCCTGGTCAGTAACAATTTCAGTAGAGGTCAGCAGTGTGCCCACCTGAAGAAGGTGGCCAGGTGCTTAGTAGGCTGTATTGGCAAGAGTGTAATTAGCAAGACCCTGCTATCCTATGAACCTGACCCTAGCATCACTTAGGAATGTTCTTGCTGGTACATATCAAATGGGTATTAGCAAGCACACTAACAGCCAAACAGAACAGACAGTTATGAGTAGCCATAATTTCTAAAAAAAAATGTTATTCTTAGATTGATTTTATTATTAGAAAAATGTGCACATATCAGTGTTACTGCTAAGAAATCACTGATGAAAGCAGAGTCAAATGTTGTTTTTACATCAGAGAAGAGCAAAGAAAAAACATTAAAGAGAATTAATGGAAATGAGATAGAACTGAAAATGTTACAGGAAAAAGAAAGAACAAATACATCATGGTGATTGCTTACTTACAACACTTTTAAATAAAGGCTCTCAAAAATCTCTAGAAAACTAGTGAGACATTTTAGAGCCCAAGTGTACTGAGGAATGAAGGAATCAAGGAACCTGGAAACAACATAAGATTAAACTCTATCATTGTTGACAACTTCAAACTTAAAATAACACAAAAACCCCTCCCCCCAGACTTGTGAAGTTTCAAAGCCTATTTGTTAAAATTCATTGAGATTGGGTACATAATTTTTCCCTGGCACTGTAGAAAACAAATGAGAACTTCACTGAGTATCTCTAAATCCTACTAAACTTCATTTTCAAAGTAATTAAGAACACAAGTCTCTACTTCTTACCAGGAAGATTTGTGTACCCAAACAACCATAGCACTTAAAAAAAATCTTCCTTCTCAGTTTCTGGAAAAAGGCTTTAGTACTTACAGTTAATCCCTGGCATTCCGAGAGATTTAAGTCTTGCAAATTCTTACATTCACCTAAAAATAAATAAACAAAAAATGTCATATTAAAGGTCAACAGTTCAAACTCTTACCGTACAACACAAACATAAGAATTCCTGTTACAGATTCAGTCCACCTAGGCAAACAGCCTCCCTGAAACTGTGGCCATAGCAGATTACTGAGAAGAAAGCACAAAAAAGCAGAAGTAGAATAAAAGTTGGAGTAAGTTGTGCTGGGGAAATACTTCTTACACTCCATCAACAAATGCCTGGCCTAGGAACCAAACTGTTTCCAGTCTTATGTTACCAAAGGACCAGAAAGCTACCTAATTATGGAACTTCATCTTAGGAAATGCCAGAATTATGTTTCCTACATAGGTTTTTCTCTTCCCCCTAGCCATGCATCATGACACCAGTACCTAATCCTATACACAAGCGACTTCTTCCCTCTGAAAGTAGAAGAGCAATGATCAGAACAATTGTAGGAAAGTCCCTTTTACCTTCTGCAGGGTGGAATTTCAGAGAATTTAGCTATCTGAGGCAGTTTCTTCTGACTGCATATACTCTAATATTTTTAGAAACTCCTATTTTGAGAGTGTTGTGATTTTAACCAAATAATGAAATATAGATGTCTGACACTAGAAACAACACCTACACATCCCTTCAGATGCTCTTCTGCCAAATTTTGAGTCTATTCTCCAAGGCAAAGATGCAAAAATTCCTATTAAACATAGTAATACTTTTTGGCTTAATCTAATCTTCAAAAATAACTGATCTGCCTTAACTGAAATGAAAAAAAAAAAAAAAAGGCCTGATCCATATACCTAGAATGGAAAATGCAGTATGAAAGGTTTAGAGAGTTAAAAAAATATATAATTTTAAACTCTTTACAAGTACATTTTCACATGGTAAGCCAAATTACATGTTCTCAACTGCAATCAAGCATTAGTCCAACAATAGATTTGTATATTCACTTCTACAGAGACTGTGACTTCACTGATGAGCTGTTATTCTATCTAACTCAGGGCCTTTTTGAAGAGTAGGACAATACTGAGAGGGATTACACAACCCAAAAGAACCTAACCAACTAAAATCACCCTTAGGGCTGCTAACCCACAGAAATTACATACCTCTTACACATTTTTTGCCCTAGCACTAAATGAAACACAGTTATAATTTATGTGTGAACCTGTACATGCTACTGAAAGCAGCTGCCCATTTTGGTATAATTTAGTCAGCAGACACACTGTAATAGTAGTAAAAAAATTCCAGTTCAGACCTAGGAAGTGGAAAGGAAGAGGAAATAATATCTCCATAATTATTTATTACCTTTCCTCCCCCCAAGTTCTTTTTCTATTTCCAGACTCTCCTGGATAGAATGAACTATCACATTACCAGAATGGTCAACAGTTCAAAAAAACACAGAGGATCCCAGTTATGATTCAAGTTAATAAAACATGGGATCAATTTACACAGACTAGCATATCACTGCTAAAAACATAACACAAAATAAATGCATTTTTCATGTAAAGGATAAAGTCATCAATGCAAACACCCATTTACAATGTGAGCTAACATAATCTGAATGCAGATAAGCAACTGGCAAATAGAGGAACAAAATGGAGACACCAGTCAATGGGTTTTCAAAGGTACTATTAGCAACTGGCCACAAGGATTAGAGAAAGGCAGGAACATCCACAGACAGGACTGTTCCATCACTGTGATGAGTAAGGACTGCATAAATACTGAAAACACCCTACAGATAAGACATGGTTTATACTGATGTACCAGTTTGTTTAAAAATGAATAATTTCTTTGCTTTCAAAATAATTTTACCTGCTATCAGTTGATTTATTGTGCCACCCTTCCTACAAATAAAAATGAGCTTTTTGAGCCCAAAACAACCATGTTTTAGAAACAGAACATCTGTGAAATGATCTGCACTAAAGATTGGGATTCAATACCTTACCAGGTGCTAAGGTCATAAAGGACTGAGCATAGTGCAAAGATGTCAACAGTAATAGAGAAAAAATCAATTTTGTTAAGCCAAACAGTGAAGAATTAAAAAAAAAAAAAAAAAAGTTTCAGAAGGAATGATACTGTCTAGCAAAAGCAGGAAAAACCTGAGAGTTAAAAGGCTAAGAGGGGACCTTACTAATGTCTTTAAATATCTGAAGGGTAGATGTCAAGAATGAGCCAATCTCTTTCAGTGGTGTCCTGTGATAGAACGAGGGGAAACGCACCAAGTTGCAACACAGGAAGTTCCACCTCAACATGAGGAAAAACTTCTTTACTGGGAGGATGACAGAGCACTGGAACAGGCTCCCCACAGAGGCTGTGGAGTCTCCTTCTCTGGAGAATTTCAAGACCTGTCTGGACACATTCCTGTGTGATTTGCCCTAGCGGTTCCTGCTGCAGCAGGGGGTTGGACTGAATAATCTTCAGAGGTTCCTTCCAACCCCCCTGATTCTATGAAAATGTTTCTATGGAAATACAACCTTGTAGCCAAGCTTTACTGAAAATGAAGGAAAAGGGCAGTGATCAGGAGTACTACAGGAAATTCAGAAAGGAATATATGCAAAAAATTACTAAACATACTGAGGCAATTTTGGACACTGTTGCAGTCCTTGTCTTCCTCTAACAATGATTCCTACTGATTGTGTTTGGCTTTCTTGGAGAAGCAAAAGCTCCTGACTTAGCCCTCTGCACTTTCCCTCCTCAGGCAGCCAGACCTGGAGTGGTTTGAAGGAGGCTCTGGCTAGGACCTGTGGGTTCCCTTTGCACTCTGCCTGTGCTCAGATGCATGTAACCTCACAGGTAATTGAAAATATTATTTTTGGGTCCTCCTCAGAGCAATCCAGCAATCTTTGCCTACCTGACACAGGCCATGATAAGCACTTGGTAGTAGCAGAGCTGGTGACGATAAATTGTGGCTCAACCTAAAAACAATTCCACACTTGAACGCAGCCTAAAGCTGGGGCTTTGACAGGCACTGGATAACTTACTCTGTTCTGACTCCATGTGTTGCAGTGTGTCAGCACCCACAAAGCTGGAAAATATCAGGTTCAAGCTCCTCTTTCAAGCTCATCTTCTAAGATGAACTTAAATGCAAAGAAGATTCAGCCTGATGCCATTTTTCTGAATACATGAGAACCTTCTAACAAAGATTAATTAGAAGCTGGTCCATACACTTTCCCATAGCTAATCAAAATGAAGGACAGTAGACCAGAGACAATAAAAACAAAAAAAGAGCTAGGACATTAAATATCCGAAGTATTTGTGAAACTCCAAGTAGTCTGATGATTCAGTACTTGACTGAATGCTTGTTTCATCTGTTCTAATGTTTTACTTTTCTTCCAACACAGGGAACCCATATACCCCAGCTGTGCCTCCTCAGATCTTGATCAAGACTATCCAAAAATTTCAACTGTTCCAGCTCTCAAAGAAAATAACTGGGGCCAGCTGAATGTCAGGATGCAAGTAGTTACTATTATACTATTACTTCTTCTTTGCAAAGCATCTGACTGTAGGAAGACAAGGAATAGGAGTCTGAGAAACAATGAAAGGGAAAACATCTTAAGAAAAGCATCTAGCACTGTTAAGCGCAACGCCCAAGGCCTGCCATGTGATATATACACTTATCTTCATGAGAAATACCTAGATTGTCAGGAAAGAAAACTGATTTTTGTGGCATCTAATTGGCCAGAGGATTTAAAACACATGCTGCTAGCAAGAAACAGGATTCGTAAATTGAAGAATAATATGTTTTCCAAATACAAAGTACTGAAAAGTCTGGATTTACAACAGAATGATATATCAAAAATTGAGAGTGAGGCTTTTTTTGGTTTGACTAAACTTACAACACTCTTACTTCAACATAACCAAATTAAGACTTTGTCAGAGGAGATTTTTATTTATACACCCAGTCTAAACTACCTACGTCTTTATGATAATCCCTGGCATTGCAACTGTGAACTAGAAACTCTTGTTACAATGCTACAGGTTCCAACAAACAGGAATTTGGGAAACTATGCCAAGTGTGTGCACCCAATAGAACTGAAAAATCAAAAGCTGAAGCAGATAAAAGCTGAACAGCTCTGTAGTGAAGAGGACAGGCAGGTGCCCCAAAACATAAAAAAGGAGAAGCCTGAAGCTGTCAAACCAGAATTTGATTCCTCTTTGTGCCACATGTATGTGTTCCCTGTGCCAACTCTGAACTGCAAAAGAAAAGGTTTGTATCTTTTCTTAAAACTGAATTCATTATTTTAATATTCTTGCTTTCTAACTACACTTATTCACATATTATTTCCAGTAAATTAATATAGTCTAGTATTCACTTTGCTTACTTTAACTAATAGTGTTCATCATTTTCCTCTCCTAACTACCAGCAAGTAGGAACACTTTCTGCATTTCACCTCTACGCTGTAGCTCCAATTCCACAGTTATTCTTTAATGTGCTAGTGTAAGATATTTAACAAAAATCAAGAGGAACAAAATTAAGTAGGTAATGGAGTTACTGTAGGATCACTACCTCTCTATTCCGGTTTTATAACTATAAATATACTGATCAGTTAAATTACAGCTGCGCTAAAATTGTTGTACTGATAGAAAAAAGCAGGGTGTCTTCTTTCCAGTGTACAAACACAAACATAGCAATAATTTTGACAGAAGAGAGCTGTGAATCAGGAGTGGAGCAGCCAGCTGTGCTTAAAATGCCCAAAGGAACATGATTGCAAAGGAGAGCCATCACATCCTCTCATTTTCTGTGCAGTATTTCTTCTGCTAAGGGAAGAAATTCCATGCTTTTGTTCATAAAGCAATGCATCTTTTGCCTTCTTCCTCCCAGCACTCAGTAAATATTTCAAAGTTGAAGGGCCTTCAATAAATGTTTTTCAGATACTTGGATCCATTCCATTCCTAAATCCTTCTCAGGCTCCCAAAACCCAGAGTTAAGCCTCAAGGGTAAACCAGCTGTGGGACTTATCAACACAAAAGTGCACATTTATTCATGCTTTATATTTCCCATATTTTATCCCATGATGAAACAAAGCAAACAACAAAACAATTCAGAAGAGAGTAATTCTTTAACTCTACAAATCTGGAATAAAAAGTACTGTTAGAAGTAGCCAAAATTGAGAGCATTTCTTCCCAAATTCTCCAAGCATAGTCTGCAATACAGATCACTGCAGTATGTTTTGTCCACTTGCATCTTGCAATGTGTTTGCTAAACTTCTATTGCTTGTGACTTAAATTTATATAACCACTGTGTATGCCCCTATTCCTGCACCACAATGCCAGAGACAAGCTCCTCAGGAATCAATATAAGGATTATAATACCTAATTACAATTATAATACCTAATTATGATACCTAAATATAAAGAATTGAAAATATCAGTATTTGATTGCATGGTTTATCTACTTCGTCATAAAAAATGGTCCACATTCTTACATTTTTCACTCTCTTAAATGCCTTCCTTCTTGCTACAGCTCACTATTCTCTTTGTTTTACCATGCAGCTACTACATCTTTTTTTATTAACAATTTGTTCTTTTTTTACTGGCTAACATTTATTAATTTCTTAGTATTAATCTAACTTACCTTTCTTTGTGTATAGGATCTTAGCTATTAGATTATAGACTATGGTTGTAATCACCCTTCATAGAATCTTAATTATATCATTATTACCTTACGTCTCCAGTAAACTGTGCTACTGAACTAAAAGCAGGCGTATATTATAAACAATAAGAATATATTATATTATAAACAATAAGAATATATTTTATTATAATAGGAAAAGACTGACTTTCCAGCTCTCCCCATTTAGTGGTATCAAAGAGATGAGCTGAATACATGAATATACTTTAAAATTTTTGCTAGAAAAAAGTTCCTTTTTTCTCTAAGTTCAACGTGGTCTGCTCTTCATGGGAGTTTTACAGGCTTTTATGGTATTTTAAAAATAGGTTTACTGTCTTCAGTACTAATAACAAAGGAATAAAGCTACTGCAACCTCTACATGAGTGTAGTAGAGGATACAAGGCCTCCTTTCAGGTCAAGAAATAAGCGTATCAGTCCAGGACTTCCTGAATGTCTAGCATGGACACATTGAGTACATTCTATATTTTTTAGGAAGCATCAGATCTATTGTGCATATGGTTGACAGCTGGATGCAGATATCTCATGGACATCTGGGATTTCTGAACATACAGTAATCTTTGATTAAAGCGCTGCACTTAAATGTCTTTGCATGTGATTACTGTGCAGCAGATGCAAAATTTAATTGGAATTTTCATCCAAAAAAAGGAGTATAATGCACCCAAAATCCCAGGGAAACAAATATTTCTTTAAATGCACATGGACAAGATTTTGGAGTAGGAAAAAAAGGTGCATTAATTGCCAAAACAGAATGATGACATGAAAAGCTGCAATCCATTATTCCTTTACAATAAAGGCAATGGAGTGACAAATATATACAAATCCTGTGCATCTCTACAACAACAGGTCAGCAGCTTTCAGCTAATGCCAGAAAGCTCATGAAAGAAACATCTGAAAAGTACATACTACCATATGCATGCTCTCCTTTTTGAAGAACATATTTATAGATGAGTGATACAGCAGATATTTCAGTACTTCATAATGAAAGTTATCCTGTGTCCTTGAATCTGTTATACCAGAAGGAGCAACAAAAGTTGGATGCAGAAATAAATTCTGCTATTCTGCAGAAGAATTCGTAAGAGCAGTTGAAAAAAATCTGCTTTCTAGTACTGCCAAACTCTTAAGTCTCTAAATTCAAGCATTATTTGCATTCATTTGGCAATAAACAGGCCCTGAAACTTTGACATCTGCACAAGCAGGAAGCACTCCAACCGCAGCAGGCTGGAGTAGTTTTAATATTTATGCATGTACAATACCAAAGCTCTGCTCAAAATCAGGTATAAGCAGGAAGGCTCTGATATGTTGCTTTAGTCTCCAGAAGACCTGATGCATCAGACATCTTCAGAACTTCAGAAGTAAATTTCAGCACAGATCAAAAAACTACTTACTTTCATTCAAAGATGGTCAAATAAGAGCTATGGCTCATTTTCCTGTAATAACAGCCCAGGATTAGAGCGCTCATTGAGTAACATAATCCTGGGGATTATGTTTATCAACAGTATCCTGGAGGATTCAAACCAGAGTCTGCATTTCTCAAGAACGTGCCCTTACTACTGGATTAGAACCCATTCTTTCTGTAACTCTGTTGCAAGGAACACTTTGAGGATATTTACACATGAGCGAGAGGTGCTTGGCTACTTTGCTAACAACAACAGAATACAAGTAAAATGGAGAAGCAGACAGACAGAATGACACTATCCTGCCTGGACAAATAACAACTGTATTGTATAAATTATAAAGTCTTAAACATTACTAAAACACTATATGACAACTAGCATTTTTACTGCTGACAGAACACTTAACCTCTTGGTAACACAAAACAAAGGATGTAAGACAGCATGTTATAATTTGATTATGGAAAATGTTCATATACCAATGATCATTTTTTAAATGTAGTTACTCTGGTTTCTTTTAAATGATCAAGCCCTTCACACGTACTTTTTCTTAGTGTAGTATCTTCATTACCTACACTTTCCCTAAGCAATGAACAGTACAGATCTATTAAAATAAAAATATAAAATGAAGAAAGAGACTTTACTATAAACACTAATGAAGAGAGCAACTTTCACATGAGATGTAGATACAAGTGAACAAAGCAATGAAATTCAGAAGTTGAAAAAAACATGTTGACACTGGTGGTGAGGATAAAAGGGAAAGAAAACAAGAAACATGCTAGACTGACAAATCTCTGTGGTGCGCAACTGTGAAACCTAAGGGTAAGAATAATCTAAAACTGATGCAAGTTACTTTTTTTTTTCATTTTTAAGATTTAAAGAAAGTTCCAAGTAACATACCTCCAGACATCGTTAAACTTGATCTGTCCAGCAACAAAATTAGACAGCTACGAGCCAAAGAGTTTGAAGATGTCAGTGAACTGAAGATATTAAACCTAAACAGTAATGGAATAGCTTACATAGATCCTGGTAAGAGTAATTTTAAACATTATTTTTAAAGTTATTTGTGGTTTATTAACAAAAAACTTTGATAAGGTGTCTATCAGATATGAATGCAGGGGCAAAAGGTTTTTGAAAACTAGAAGTTGGTGCTAATTTTACCTTTTGTACCACTCAATTAGTAAAATAAAGGCTTGCATTGAAATGCCTTCACCATAGAAGTCAATGAAGAAAGACTGAGTTCAGCTGCCCTTTCTTAACACTAAACCAACCAAGTACAAAGATATAATTTGGCAGACAGAAGCCTAATCATTTCCCAAAATGCTAACTAGTTGAATGTTTTTTTTAAGTATCTTTTCCAAATCTAAGAAAACTTGTCGTATAACGAGGCTGCTTTTACATTATATTGGACAATAAAACGACAAATCAAAAAGATTTAAAGTTTTGGGGTTAAAATTTATCACATATAATTGCTCTTAAGTTATATACTATTAGAACTCTAGTGGCCTTGTTGGCAATTTGCTTATCACCTATGTGCATTTGTCTTTCATTTATGAAAGCAGACAGAAAGAGGGACAAAAAGTATGAAGCAAAAAGAGCTTTCTCTAGTAGCATGGTGGAAGTTAAACAGCAGTAGAAAGTGGTAATACCAGTAAAATGGTATTTACTAGGTTTAACATTAGACATAGACTATTTAAATTCAGTCTTCTGCCATTAAATGAAACAGTTCATTTGCAAAAAGTATAAACTGTTCTTTGAAATGTGACTCTGAAGCATCATTTGTTAAGCTCCATGTTTATTATCTTCCCTATCTTAAAATATTAATTTAAAGGTTCTAAATACAAGAAAATACATAAATACATACAAAAAATACTAGACCACATACAAGCCATATTTAAAGCTCAGTGTTTGAAAACTCCTTTTTGTAGTGTCTGTTAAAAAAATTAACATAATAAACGCATCATTTTGAAACAATTTTTCTTGCTGCAGATATGTATGGTTTTTTCTAACTAATCTTTACAAGGTACCAATAAATATTTTTCTGTGGACTAGCTGCTTTCTCAGGCCTCAACACTTTGGAGGAGCTGGATCTATCAAACAACAGCTTGCAGAACTTTGAATATGGAGTACTGGAAGATCTTTACTTCCTGAAAATTCTGTGGCTAAGAGACAATCCTTGGAGATGTGATTACAACATCCATTATCTTTTCTACTGGTTGAAGCATCACTACAATGTTCACTACAATGGCCTAGAATGCAAAATGCCTGAGGAATACAAAGGATGGTCTGTTGGAAAATATGTTCGAAGTTATTACGAGGAGTGTCCAAAAGACAAGCTGCCCATTTATCCAGAAACTTTTGATCTGGACAAAGATGATGAGGAATGGGAACGACACATAGAACAATCAGTTCAAACAGTAAAGAAGCACGGTGTAATTGTCACTGTCATAGGCAAGTAAGGGAATATTATTTTTTTTTTTTTGGTAGTACATTCAAATATTTGATACTTGGGGAATGAAAAACATGCTGTTTACATTTTTGTTAATTATACTGATTGTAGGACTATCTGCCTACAAAGATTTAGTTTATTGTAGTTAATAATTACAGAATGGCATTAGTTATACAGCATTCTTCATCAAGTAATTTTTTCTGACCATTTGTTCTGGACATTCATGTGAAATATTTTGGCAATATTTGAAACTATGCAGTAGAAATCGATAGACACCAATGTACATAATGTGGTAGGGAGGAGCTGTCTTCTGTACGAGCACAGCTTCTGTGTTGATATGGAACTTGCTGCAGGATTGTGACCAAGCCCCATTTTTCTGTTCTTTGTATGTACCAGTTTCCTGAAATAGTACCAAAAAATATTTCTAAGATTTTTGTATCAGCTTCCTGTTTTATTGTACATGAAAATCAAACTGAAGACTAACCTTAAATACAGGTTTAGAAAAAGAGGAACAGCAGTTGTTTTACTGGTTAGGATTCAAACCTAGATGTTTGGTTTTACTTGCTCATTTACCAGTGTTCCTGCTCAGTCTTGAGTGAATAACTCAGCCTCTGCCTGTCTGAAGTCCTGACCACCCAAGGCACAGTTGGTTCCCAAGATTCAGTTCTACATGCTCATTTGTGCCTTGCTTGGTTTTTGCAGTAGGCAGAGCTGAAATCCTTCTAGGAAACATTTTATGTTGCCATGTCAGTTGGACACAGATTGTATGACATCACTTCTAGGTGAAGAGGACCATGTGAAGTTTGCTGTGATCTGCACCCAACATACCAGTGTCCATCCAAGTTGGAGGTAAATAAGCTCACATGGTGGACACGTCAGAGATGCTGGATTAAAACTTTAGCATTCCTAGTTCAAGTCCTAGTCCAATCTCCTGATGTTAGAAGTATGTAAGTGCAGGATAGAGATTCAGGGCCAAAACTTGCAATATATGTAGTTCACCATGGAAGAAGTTCTGGAACACTCCAGGGTGAAAATCTGCTCCTTTAAAGATCTGAACACAATTACAGTGTTGTGGGTTGCTCTGGTGCTTTAGCCACAAGCCCAAAAGGTCACACATTTTGTTTTAGAAATTAAATACAAAGCACTCAGTGCTTTTATGCTGACATGAAATAAAAGAACAACATAAAAGAAAAATTCAGAAAATATTAAGGGTGGTAGAAATGCCAGAGAATCCTTAAGCAAACGCATCCTATTATTAACTACATTCCTTCAGATTATGAATATATTTAATGGTGCTTTACTGAGAAAATGAATAATGTAGTCACTTATTCTCTAACATCTTTTAAAAACTTTATATCAAATACAACACTATCTGACTCATCCCTGTTCTGGGCATATCTTCAGCATTATCTTAATTATTAAAGTTTATCCTGATAAAACAGAACACAGATTAAAATTCCATTTGGACAGTAACATTCACTAAGTGAGGTATTTTCTAGAAACTTAGAAAAGTTCTGATAGAAAAAAATGCTATCATAAGTAGTAGCCAGCATTAAGTGAAGTACTCCTCCTTCCTCTCAAATTCTGGAGAATTATTTCAGTACAGAATGGAACTACTGGGAATGATTGAAAAGGACAGAAAATGGAATGACAGCAGAACTGTTATTGGCAGCACAGCCAATGGACAAAAGATGAGTAGGAAAAAATGAATTTATAAACCATGTTAGGTTAATTTCTGTGAAGAGTCAGTGGTAAGAAAAAAAACTATCTTGAGGTAGGCTAAAGCCTAGGTAGAAAAGGCAATTCAGGAAAGGAATACAGGATAAAAGCTGGATGAGAGGTGTCTGATCTCTGTAGTCAGAAAAAGGTTATCAGTTGGAAAAACAGTGGAGTAAGACTGAGGACAACAAGCAGTGGCCTAACTGTAAAGAGAGAGTTCAAAGGGCTTGGGGATTCCTAAACAGATAGCAAAACATCCCTCTTAGGACCAAGGCTAAAACCTGGGGATCACAGTGATAAGTAGGACAATTTTCAGTAGAAGCCAGAGCTCAGTAGGGAGCATGCAATAATGCATGGATCTCAGTGACACCAGAAAGTGTTGCATCTGCTGAAGGTTCAAGGGGGATGATGAGCTGAACATACTGCCGATGTCTAACAACACAAAGATGTTTGGTGACACCTATTAAGTGTGAAATCTGTAAGTGAGGAACACCTCAACAAGGACACTCCAGAGGAACATGGTTCAACAACTATCTTGTAAATAGAGGTTTCAGTGTGAATTTGTGAAATCAGTGTCATCTCAGAAGCTCCATGAAAGAAACACTTGCTAAATAACACCAAAATGAAATTCAATACTGGAGAGCAGATCAGTCTAAGCCCCTCAGAATCAACAAGTGAAAAGAATTCTAGCAGTCAAGAGAACAGACAGAAGTTTTGAATGCTGGAATTGTCTTTGTTACTATTTTCCTTAGGTGGCCTCTGGAGCTTTCAAGGAGTAGCTAGAAGTTTTATTCTTTTAACTACAATGCACTACAATTTTATTCCTTACTGTTTAAAAGTCATTGTATATTTTATTTTTTGCAGTGATACTAGAAACTATAGAAGCATTTAAGGGGTGATTTAGTTTCCTATAATTAAAAAAAAAAAGGAGATGGGAGAAGCCCTCCTTGAAAAACTATCTGGAATCGATTACAGTTTTCTGCATGTTGGCATATTCAGACACCCATACTGAGGATGTGACAGAACAGACAGTAACTGCAATTGCAAATAATAGAAGAACACAAGAATGGTAGTACTGCATTGGGGCAAGGGCTAGGATGTTCTCCTGACAGTAAATTCCTTGAGAACAGATTATATGAACAGGAAAAGCACATAAGAACTATGAAGATAGTACAGAAGGAGGCAACCCAAGGAAAAGGACAAAAATATATTTGAAAAATACACATATGGGGAAACAACAGTTGATTAAAACTTCAGCATTATAGGGTTAATTGCTATTTCTCCAAGCTTCTCCAAAATGTACTGCAAACTAACGTACACACTCCATGAAACACCACAGCCACAAATCACAATTTAATGTTGACATTTCTTTGTTTCTGTACTATTTAATCACAAAAGTCCCAGAAGCATTTCCAGATCTAAAAGAAAATCATGGGCCTTTCTCTTCCTTTATCACAGAATCACAGAATCACAGAATAGTTGTGGTTGGAAAGGACCTCTTGAGGTCACAGAGTCCAGCCATCATAAAAAACACCCCACACAACAAAACCCCAAACAAACACCACCAAATAACACCCACAAAAAAAACACCCTACAATCTCAACCACTAGAGCATACCCTGAAGTTCCACATCTACATGTTTCTTGAATACATCCAAGGATGGTGACTCCACCACCTCCCTGGGCAGGCTATTCCAGTGCCTGGCCACTGTTCCAGCAAAGAAATTCTTCCTAATATCCAATCCAAACCTCCCCTGCCACAACTTCAGACCATTTCCTCTGGTTCTGTCATTATTTACTTGGGAGAAGAGGCCAACACCCATCTCCCTACAACCTCCTTTCAGATAGGTGTAGAGGGCAACGAGGTCTCCCCTCAGCCTCCTCTTCTCCAAACTAAACACCCCTAGTTCCATCAGCTGCTCCTCCTCCTGCTTGTTGAGTCCTTTCTTTCAGTAACTCGTCTCATTTTCCTTGCTTTCTCTGTCCATATCCTGTCCTCCTCTCTCTATACAGCACATGTGAAATACAGAAAAGATTATTTTGCACCATGTTTTGCCATGACAGGGTGCAAGAAAAACAGGTAAAATTATCAATATGGTTACCATTACTGGGAATAAAACACTTCAAAAGCTCCTATGAGCTCCTCCTTCTCTCACTATGAGAACAAACGGCAGCTTTTACACAGTGACAGTTCCCAGTCACACATGGAAGTCAAATGGTTCTGTAAGATCCCTGAGTGGGTGGAACAATACCACAAACAGCTGAGCTGTAATCCATGCATTTCATGTACTCATTTTTCTATGGCACAGTAACACATTCATCTGCCAAAGACAGCCTGAGCTGGAAACATACAACACTCAAATGCAGATACTTAAAAAAATGTATACACCATATACCAAAGTTGCAAAAAAACCAATTTTTACAACTTGAGCTAATTAATTTACCAAAAAAAAATTAACACAATTAGCCAGCCTAACAGACCTAAACCACAGTTAGTTTCATTGGCTGTTTTATCATTAAAAATAAAACATGTTGCCAAAATCTGTGTAATCTTGGATTTATTTGGAGAAATGAGATCAGAACTGTAGCTCAGGGAAGTTCAAATGGAAAGGGTAACCACATCTGTAGCCTAAAACTGAACAGACAGTACAACACAGTTTGTTAGCTGAGGAGATGTCAAAGGAAGAGAATTTTAATATGATTTTCAATCAATCCACAAGAGCTTCAAAAGAATGGCACAAGTAGGCTGTATAATCAACATCAATGAGTTTTAACAAAAGACATATGTTATTAATCTAAATAGCAATAGTACATTGATACAAATGTTTCATTCTTAAAAAGGATTACTGGGTATCTTAAAAGTTATACGAAACAGCTTTATCAATCAATGTTTTTTATAAGCCCTTGTGGACCTTCTTACATGATTCACCACAATTAATTTAAAATAAATAGCACTGAGTAGATGTAAATGGACATAATCTTTGATTTTGAGCCTACAGAAAACATAAATTATCAATAAAAAAGGAAAATGCATAGTTTGCAGATACACCAATGGAATTTAGTGTCTTTGATACATAAGACAAATGGAAACAGATGGCAAGCTGCATACTGATATTCCAGCTGATATCAACATGCTGATGATATTTCCAAGTTAAATTATTTTAACTGGATAAAAATCAGTTAAACAAAGTGACAGAAATATAAAATCTAGCTATCTTGCAACTTCTCTTTACATATTTTTAAACACAGTTAACATTACTATGTTTTTTGTTTTGCACTCAAATACATAAGGAAAACAAAATCATAAAATTATTTCATGTTTCTAAGTACAGCCTCCATAATGGAGGTGATGTGGCTGTGTATGATTTATTTTGGCTTGCTTTTTGAATCAGCTGCCAAAGTTGATTATAATATTAAACTAAATTATTTCACTAAACAACTGGCATGCTGATATCATTGAGATTGTTATTTTATCCTGTGTTTTAAAAGCCAAGACTATGATCAAATACATTTTTTGTTCTTGGCCAATTGTTCTTTTCTGTCATCACTCCAGAGAGCAAATCATTCTGACCCATAATTACAAAAGCACTTTCTAAAACAAAAGAAAACACACTGAAATAGTTGTGGGCTACATCAACAGTTTCAATCATGTATTATCTGGTTAAATAATATATGCATTATAGTCTCAAAATGTCAAAATACGCTTTTTATTTGGAAAATAAAATAATGTTCATTTTTTATGGGTTTTCACTCAAATAAAGCATAGGCTAGAAAAAAGTCACTCAGTAACATTCTCCCACTTGAGAAACAGTGAAATAAACCTGTGCCAGGAATCAAAAACACTTCTTGGCATCTTGCCTAATTGTAGCAGAAGAGTTTTTTCTCATTAAAACTCTAGCAAGTTGTTTTAACAACTCTTTTAACAACTGTTTAACACTCTTTGTGATAAAATGGCTGAATAACAAGTTAGGCTGCAGGTAACCCCTAACAAATCAAGAACACTTCCACAGCTAGCACCAAACCTCTAACACTGATCATAAAGGTTTTTTTTCCCTGCACACTTCTCTGCTTAGTGGGAGCAGACAACTGCATTGAGAAAAAGATTAACGACCTGAATCTATCAAAAATGCCATCACAAAGGGAATTAAACTCACATGGTCACATGAATGTCCACACATATTATCAGGAAGGACTAAGATGGTGTTTTACATCCAGAGGGACTCTGTTTTGGCAGTAGAATCAAGTACCTGTTATTTGTGCTAAAACTTGAACAACATACTAATATCTTGGGTCTCGCTTGGTTTCTCTTTATTTTTTTTGCCTGTGAACCTCTTGCTGGAGGCCAGTAACTAGTGGTATACCCCAGGGGTCAATACTGGCTTCAGTCCTGATTAACATCTTCATTAATTATCTGGACGAGGAGGTAGTGTTCAGTCAGCAAGTTTGCAGATGGCACCTAGCTAGAAGCAATGGCTGATACACCAGAGGTTTGTGCTGCCATCTAGGGGGCCTTGACAAGCTTGAGAAATGGTAGGAACAATCCCAGGCAACAGTACATGTTGGGGACAGACCAGCTGGAAAGCAGCTTGACAGAACTGGACCAGAGGGTCCTGGTGGACACCAGGTTGAACATGAGCCAGTGGTGTGCCCTTGCCACACATAAGGTGGATAGTATCCTACAGTACTGCGTCCAGTTCTGGGCTCCCCAGTTCAAGACAGTCATGGACATACTGGAGAGAGTCCAACAAAAGTAAAAAAGATGATGAAGGGACTGAAGCATATTTCCTATAAGGAAAGGCTGAGAAAGCTGTGACTGCTCAGCTGGAGAAGGCCCAGGAGGCACTTGCCAAGGCATATAAAATACCTGAAGTGTGGGTGCAAAGAAGCTGGAGCCAGGCTCTGTCCAGTGGTGCCCAATGACAGACAAAAGGCAACGGGCATAAACTAAAACACCGGTGGTGCTGTTTGAACATCAAGGAACGATCTTTTCTATGAGGGTGACTCAGTACAGATTGCCAAGGGACACTGGAGTCTCCATCCTTGCGAGATATTAAAAGCTGTCTGGTTGCAGGTGTGGACAATCTGTTCTAGGTGGCCTTGCTTGAACAGGAGGGTTGGACCAGGCAACCTCCAGAGGTCCTGCCAACCTCAACCATTCCGTGATTCTGTGATAAGTACCTCAGCAGAGCTGGATTCTGACATTTTGATGTATTTAAGCCCATCTTTGCATTCCAATCTTACTTGTCATATGTGGGGAACAATCCATCTTCTCTCCCCACACGTAAGACCAACCAAAATGCTTTTCAAGCCAGCAAAGCAGGAGTGGTGTCTTTTTGCTGATTTAGCCAAGGACAGACTGGAACAGGCCCCTTGCTCTACCAGATAAGTCCACAGCAAGAAGAGAGCATAAGGGTTATGATAACTGGCAGGAAAATGGACAAGAGGTAAAAAATGCCTCTGACAGAGTACGTACCTGGCCAGTGCTAATTGGCTAATTTGAACAGTGGTACTTTACTTGAACAGTGACTTCTGATCTATAAAAGAGGGCAAGATCTGCAGGCCCAGGGTTCTCTGCCTGCCCAGGAGGAGACCCTGCTGCGGGACCAGAAACCGCCTGGAATGACAGCCCCGCTGTCTGGAGGAGCCAAGAGGGAAGGGGAGGCTGCCCCGTCACTGCTGCCCAGAGAAGCAGAAAGGGGGGGGGGCCGCCTGTGCCTGCTCCGTGGGGATCGTGCCCACTCCTGAGGGATTGCTGCCTGCCCAGCCTGAACCAAGTTGGACCGGAATAGGAGCTTGCCCAGCCTGTGCAAGTCAG
>NW_009953947.1:2629488-2638046 GCF_000747805.2 Chaetura pelagica
GGGGGGGCCGCCTGTGCCTGCTCCGTGGGGATCGTGCCCACTCCTGAGGGATTGCTGCCTGCCCAGCCTGAACCAAGTTGGACCGGAATAGGAGCTTGCCCAGCCTGTGCAAGTCACCTGCCTCAGGATTAGAGCTGTGTTTGTCTCATCTGCTGCTGCTGGGAGTGGTCACCCCAGTTACCAGGAAGCCGGCCTCTCCACGGATCTCCTGCCGAGTCTGCCAGCGCATCCCGGGAACCGCGTGCTACGGAAGCAGGGTAAACGCACACGCACGCACGCACACACACACACACTCTAATTTTCCTGCCGGGCTCAACTCCGATGCTTTCACTCCATTGATTCTACACCTCTCCCTTGGAGTGTGCATTTAATAAAACCATAGCACCTTTGAATCCCTTCTCCGATATACACCTAGACAAACTCTCCTGAACCTTGATCCCTCAGTTTGTGTTGACCCTTAATAAACCGATTAATTCGTAAACTAAACATTGGTCTCAGTAACAACTTGTGAGCATGGGGAGGGGGGTCTCTCATCTCTAAGATACATCTCATCTCTCTAAGATACAGCCCCACAGTGGCTGTTCCTCTGTGAGAGGCAGCGCCACGTGTGACCCTCGGGCTCAGTCACAAACCTCTCCACACTGGGGGGAAGAACCTGACAGCTGGTACCCCCTGATACCGGCCCGTGACATTTGGTGTCAGGAGTGGGATTTGAACCCACACCTCCATTTGGAGACCAGAAGTATTTCACATAATATAAACCATTCTGTGGCTTTCTGTCAGTGTTCAGCCATATGGATATTGCTGGGTCTGGAGACTCATGAAGGAAGGGGGGGCACACCTACAGTAATTTTACAGATACTCACACTGCTTCATTATGGCTGGAGATATAGAGAGGAATATAGGCAGTAAAATGGGACAGTCGAGAAGCACAGAGTGAAGACACAGCACAAAGAGAGAACTGAAATGTAAAAAATACATGTAGTACTTACTAATACTTCTAAAGCTGGGCCAGTGAAGAGAACTGCAGCCTCGGAGATTCAAGTGTAATACATATGGACGCCACTTCTGCAAAATATCGACTACTATCTGGTCCTGAATTTTATGCTTCACTGCTGAAAAATTGATCTAAAAATTTAAACAATACATAATTCAGTACTAAAAATAGGTAGTACATAAAAAATACAGATAATTATGGAAATTACTAGTAAATAGATTAAGTTCTGTGTAAACACTGAATCACTCGTCTGAAACAAATAGAAATGTCTGTGTATTGCATTTATATAAAAGTTCTAGACTGCTGACTAAAAAATACGTAAGTGTAGAAGAAAGCACATCCGCAGTATTTATAAAGCTAAGTCTTGAACTGCCAAAACATGACATGTCAAAATATTATACGTAAAGAAAATTGTCAGACTTGAATATTTACTTCATTTTTTCCCCTTTAAATGTAAAAAATCCTAAAGTTGCTAAAGATATTATTTTTCTAACTAATGGTTTATTGATACCTCAAGACATAAGAATATGTAACGTACCATCCTAATTTTAGTAGAAGGATACATAAGTAATTTAAGCAGCAAACTGGGGATATCTAGATCTTTGACTAAAAATGTTATTTTTCTTACTGTCAGAAGTTTAAGAAGTTTTAATAAAAATTACTAGAAAGTAGTTTTAACTACTGTCAGTCTACCAAGTGTTTTTAAAAAAAGCAGGAAAGCCAACATATAAGCATTTAATAAGAAATATAACCTCTTCTAAGAAGACTCTTTCATGCCCTCTTTAAATGTGTTCATTAAAAAGTCAGGGAAAGCTTTTTCTTTTCCCTTTTGTATAATTGGCTACAGCTACACCACATCTGTTTGTTGTACATAACATAACACATGTTTATTACCCAAATACTTTGAAAAATCAATCATCATTATTTCTATGCAGAATGCTTGGAAGTCGTTAACCTTACCAGGAAGTCAGGAGTTCTGAACTTTTTCACTTTCTTACCAGGATTTTGTTCTTTTATTAAAATTATCAGAAGTTTTAATATTAACTTCATTAAGATCACTAATTTATCACAGTAACTTAAGACTAGACCTAATAAAGGTGTCAGGCACCTACAAGCTGGGCACTTCAGTGCCTTTTAGGTGCTGGTGTCCAGGGGAGACTTAACAACCCGAATCTGAGCAGAGACTCTACAGTATACACACTGGAAGGTCAGTTTAAAGAAACTCCCACAGAGAACAGGCAGCTGCCTAGAAGCAGACAGCCCCATCCCTGAAGTGTTCAAGGGCAGCCTGGATTGTGTTCTGAGCAACCTGGTCTAGTGGGAGGTGTCTCTGCCTGTGCAGGGGGGTTGGATCTAGATTATCTTTAAAGTTCTTTCCAAACCATACCATGATTCTATGTAAGGAGCATTGTTGAGCCCTCCAGATCTACTTTACCTCTGTGAGGAAGGCAGATACAGGCCTACATATGTGCATGCTGGGGAACTGAACTCCTAAGGCTGAAGAAACAACAGTATCCTGGACACTGATGTGGGATCTGGAGACACAGGAATCACCTTAATAACTGTGAGAGTTCATTAATATAGAAGTGACCTGGTCTGCGCCACTTGTTCCAGGGATGACAAGAATATTTTTAGAGCAATCACAAGTAGTCTCAGAGTGCCTGTAACTAAGTTTACATTCTCCTTCCACAGTAGCCATATAGTGCTTGCTTAGGTTACCTTGGGAGCCTAAGACACCTTACTTACTGTATAAACTTAGTGGTCTATAGCCAAGGCTTAGTGGCCAATTCTCTTTCATATCCACTGATTTTATGATATACCATAGAAAACTTCAGTTGAGATGTCCTTATTTTTTTTGTTCATTTAGTTGAGTAGAACAAGCCATATTCTGGGATGAAACTTTTCTCTAAGATATTTCAGCATTCTTAAAGTAAACTACCTCTTTGCCTCACACTTTTAAAAAGTAAATAAAATTGAAATTAAATATTGAAAGTGGTTATCTCACTTACGTCACTCCATAATGAACTGTTCTGAGTTAATAACATCCACATTTGGCTAACTTGAGCACATCTTGCCAGATCAACTAAATTTACATAACGGAAAATCTAGGTCAGAAAAACAGACATACATGATATTACAAACTATTCAATGAGAACTATCCAAAGACTGTAATTTCTGTAGGTAGAAAAGGACAAATCAGGTAGGAAAATCACTGATAATGTGTTTTTACTACTAGCATTTAATCACATAGGTTCTCCACAACACATTACAGCAATTTGCCTGCTCCTCAAAATATGCTGCTGTCCCACAAGCTGTCTGCATTATCTTCAAATAAACTACTTAAAACAATTTTAAAACCAAGTTTTCTGGTGTTATGTTTTTATTCTGGAATCTTGGGAGATTCCTGTAGCCATTTGCAATTTAAAGATATTTAGGTGGTTTAGGATACAGTTTGGGATCTACAAATATTTTTGTAGGCCCTTTTCAAAAGCAAATTCCTTTTTTACAGCCTGTCACCTCAAAGACTTGCATCCCATGATAATTATAGTTGGATCCATCAGAGACTCCTCTGTCAGTCTCAAGTCTGTTTAACTTGGATAAGTATGTTATTTCCTTAACATCAACATTCAATCTAATTGAAAACTCCAAGGAATTTGGACACAGCTCACAAAAAATACTCTAATAAATTGAACTATATGACTTGCTAGAATGAGAAAAAAAAAATACTGACTGTATTATTATTCATTAAAAGGGTTTAGTTTCATATTAGAAGAACAAAATTAAAGCTTTTAGTTTGACATTCTCTTGCTAGTAACCTTTTGCATTTTCAGTTCTGAAAAGGTCTGTTGAAACATTTATTTCATGTTAGGTCAAGACCATGGTAGCCAGCTTTAAAGCCCAGGAAACATTTACTGTCAATAACTCAATATCAGGGTACTGTGGTACCAGTGACTTTTTTTACGAAACTATAATTTACAAAGCAAATGGCTTACAGCTGGCCCTGAGGACACATCTTGTCCCAGAAGTAAATACAAATTGACTGATATTTTTTGTAGGGGAGCAGAACAGAAAGCTTCAATAAATGACAGGATACTAGTAATTACATTTATGAAAAAACTCTGTGATTTTTAAATGATCCACTTCGAAATATCATCTACAGTGCCAGAGGCAATAAAGTTTCCTTATCATAAGTTCCAAGGCACACTTTATATTCCACACTCTGTGAATGGTCAGAGCAAACAGAGATTTGGTGTGGAGGAGACAGCACCCAGTAACAATTTCCCCTTGAAGAATATTGTATCTACATTCTGGATCCACCATAGAGAGAGGGGAGGGAGGAAACATTTGGGTTTTAGATTTTGTTGGATCAAAACTGAATTCTGAGTTCACTTTAGTTCACTGTTTAAAAGAAAACATATAATGTTTTTCTGAAATACCACTGTAATGTTTTTGCAATGCTAAATAATGGGAAAACATGACAGGACAAATGAAAGCTTATTTATAAGAACATAAAATTAAAACATTTTAGCAGTAGTTCCAGTTTATCTCTCAATGGCAACTATTTTCAGTAACCAATCTATACTTCAGTTAAACTGGCCTCCACAACTGAAGGTCTCACAACCAGTAGCTAATAATTTTGTTCCTTTTTTAAAATACTGCCTTATATCAATCTTTCTGCTACTGATTAGAACTACCTTCTCTTCTAGAAGTTAGCATATTAACAAGCTTTCAATCTCTGAAGTAAAATTTTATAAGGATATGAAAATGCTTTTTGTACAAAGCAACCTTTTGAAAAATAAATTTAAAAAATTGAATAAAAATGTTGGAAAATAAATCTCTCCCTTCCTGTGCCCTTGCAGTAGATTCCTCTCCTCTCCTCTTGATTTCTGGCCTAGCAATTTTTTCTGGCTTAAGGAGCTGCATAACGTCCATACAGCCTTCTCCATATTTTTAAGAAAATTAGACTGCTTTCTCTCATATTTGGGGCTTGGCTTATGAGCATCTCTTCACTGCAAACAAACCCCTTTACTTCTTCTCAGGAGTTCCACTCCCTACCTATACTCCAGCTTTCCTGATTTCTCCCTCTTTTCTCTTTCAGTCTCAGCTCAGAGAAGATCCTGGATGTCAGGTTAGGGCATGCAGAACATGATCAGGAGACACTAAGGTGGAAGAATAGCATTACCCTCCTCCAAAGGATTTCACCTGACTCAAAATGAACAATGTCAACAGGAACCTTCCTTTTCATTGCATGAACACATCCTTCTCAAAAAAACATTATACATACCATTTATGAAAAATACATTTTAAAAATTAAAAAGAGCACTGTCTGTCACAAACCTGTAATAAGGCTTCCTCTGGTAACTGGGATGTTTTCACCCCAGACATGGCACGTCGGACAGTAGGATCAGTAACATCATTAAGATCATTTGATTCAAAAGATTCTTCTTGACTTGCCTTTGCCAAACTCTGAAAAAAGATGGCACAAGAGAGGCGCTGTTTTGTCTTCACTGCAGGCTCAAAGTTTAAAATACATTTAGATATTTGAAAAAATAAATTAAATTTGCGAAACTGCACTAGGTATTTTCAAATTCCCATATAGTTACACTTCTTTGAATGTCTGTAACCACTATTGCTGAGAATAATCATAGTTTTTGGGTCCATGTCATAATTTTTCCTCATAGTAATGCAATGCAGAAACATATTAGCACATGAGTGTTGATCTGCATGAGGCTAGGGAGGCTTTACAGAGAGACAGATAGATTGGATCATTGGGCTAATGTTAATGGTCTGGGCTTCAACAAGGCCAAGTGCCAGGTCCTGCACTTGGGCCACAACAACCCCAGGCAACACTACAGGCCTGGGGAAGTGTGGCTGGAAAGTGTCTGGCAGAAAAGGACCTGGGGGTTCTAATTGACAAGCAGCTGAATATGAGTCAGCAGTGTGCCCAGGTGGCCAAGAAGGCCAATGGCATCCTGGCTTGTATTAGAAATAGTGTGACCAGCAGAAGTAGGGAGGAGATTGTCCCCCTGTACTCCGCACTGGTGAGGCCACACCTGGAATACTGTGTCCAGTTTTGGGAACCTCAATTCAAGAGAGACACTAAAATGCCTCATTTAATATTGATAGAGCCGGTTTTCCAGAACAGTGAGAATTAATTGATTTAATCATGGAGCTTACTATATTTGAACTATTATACTGCATACCTCAAAATATGTTTTCATTTTCCTAGAACTGTGGGCCTCTTCATGCCAAGCTTTAACGACAGCCTTTAAATATATTTTGTTAAAGATCTGATGCAGTCTCATTTCTGCCACTGAAAATACACATAAGTAGAACCAATTTGAGGACCACAAGTAAGAACAAGTATGTAAGTTAAATACTTTAGATTAATGACTATCAAATTATGTATCTATTCAATTTGGCTTCTCTAAGGAAATAAATAACTTTTTACAATAGATATAACTAAGACCATTGCATATGATTTCGAGTTAGCAGGCAAGGTATAAACATGACATATTTCCAGTTTATCAGAGTTGTGTATAAGACTTTACTGATCTACAGCTTCATCTACCAAAGTATCCAATAATTTCACAGAGCTTGAAGCTGCAAGATACATACAGACCTCAGTGAAACAGAATACAATAACAAAATATCAATGTTTCAGATGGCATAGAAGTCAAATGGCATAAGAATAAATTCAGAAAAGTCAAGTGTTAAGTGTCACACCAATGTTAAATTTACAACAAACACTAAAGCAGTTTATGAAAGATCATGTGTTTATTATGAATTAATGTCAACGTTTTTTAAAAAATTAATAAAATTTTAATGAATCTCATTTTCTTTAGTCCAGCATAAAAAAGCACAGCAAATACTGTAACTGCCCTCTATATGTTAAAGGTGTTACAAATGTAATCAAAATAAAATTCTTCACAGCCACTGAAATAAAAGCAAGAGGAAATAATTGCAGTTTTCTGCAAAAACTGAAGTAACCACTCAATATTGGTTTTGGTCAGTTAACTTTGTAAATAAACAGCAATAACCTATGAAGTGAGCTGAGAGATCTTCTTACTTGAGACTTTCAAGAACATCCAGCTGCTTATGTAGCTTAGCCCTATATAATCCTATCTCATGGACAAGAACTAAGCTCGATTAGTGTGACATGCAGTCTTTGCTATCAAAAGAAGAATTAAAATGTCAATTTTCATATATTAAATACATACTTTAGACTCACCTATTATTTTTGTAACCAAAAAGTGTCTTGAAATTGCACTGAAATAAATTATTATAAAGGTACACTTAAGATCCATTCTTGTTTGTAAAAAAAATAGTGTGTCTCAAATCTTGTAAGAGATACAGTGTTGACCATATAGACCTAGGTTACCTGAGTCATGCTCAAACACTATGTGTCCCAGGGAAAATATTGTATGATATTAGTTATATACTTTGACAAGTGTATACTTCACACTTTTGTTACAAACCTTTTAGGCTATAAAACCAGGAAGGTACTGAAATTGGAAATATTTGTAAAGCAAATGCATAATGTCCACACAGCCACAGTACAGTAGAGATCTAGAATAAACAGATCCTCAACATGATCACATTCTATTAAAGAAAGATGACCCACCTTTTTTTTTTAAATTAAAAAAAACAACAACACAATTATCTGTCATTCCAACAACTTTGTTTACACTGCAATCCCACAAACAGTTATGCTGATACTAGTGAAGAATCAACGAACAGAGTCACACAGCCAAGAAGGACTGAGTGGCATTTCTCTGTACATCAGCTTTGCCATGGAAGGAAATAAATTGTGTAACTATGCCCTCTAGATGTCTCCTCCTGTGCTTCTGTTAATTTAAGATTAATAAAAGTTGCCTTGGCTGAAAGTAATATTTAGAAGAGCATATAAAAGGAAAGTCTGTCCTAGCAAAAAGTACAGGGGAAAAAAACACAGATAACCACTTTTCATGGCATTCATGGCATAAAATTGCCACAGGTCAACCAATGAACTGCATCCTGCAAAAAAACAGCTAGATAAATTGTTGGACCAAGCAAATTTCATTTATACAGCATAATTTTCATTTATATAAAACATGTATTTTTTGTCTTATACAAAGCAGCTATATAGACTTACATGCAATTTTTTCCTTCTGAATCTGCTTCCACATGACCCATTTATGCAGACTTACTCTTAATTTTTTGACCTTGTAATGGGCTACTGCTACAGCCATCATCTGCTTTATCTTTATCCTTTCATTCTTTTTCTGCAGAATATATTTTATCCATCTTCTGAATTTTAAAACAGAACGAGCAATTTAATACATCTCTGGACCTGAATGAAGTAAAAACTATACAATTCTGCAACTTGCTATAAAATACAAAGCAGTCAAGCTTAACCATATAAACATCTGAATATAACTGAAGTTTGATATATAAAATTTAAATAAAATATGCATTGATCATATTTTTCAGAGTAATTAATTTACTCATCTTAATAAAATGTATACTTGTTCTTATTATCCCACAGTATCAAGCAATAGAAACTTGCTTGCTTCCACCA
>NW_009953947.1:2638058-2647253 GCF_000747805.2 Chaetura pelagica
GCTGCTGTCAGCTATACTTCAATGTACAGATGTCTATTTATGGAAGGACATTTGAGGGCTTATACAAAATAATTTAAAAGTGCTGGATGCATGCATTTAGTTCAGCACCATTACATTTTCCTGGCAGTACAAATAAAAATTAATATAATACAAACTCAATTTATATCTTAACAAATGTAATCTTTGGTAAAAATCCCATTTCTCTTCTAAGCTAAATAATAAGAAACAATCATAGTCAGAATGAAAAAAGTATTTCAAAATAATCATATGTCACTGATATTTTAAAATGCACTATCTCTGCACATCTGATTTGCTGGAAGAACAGCTGAATAAATCAGACTTGATACTACTTTAATTTGCAAAAATCTCTCATTTCAAATAATAATAATTAAAAAAATCATATCATTGAGCATAATTTAAAATGGAACAATCTAGTGTTCCAGTCCAACTTCTGTGATAATTAAAACAAAAAAAAAGCTCAATCTTCAAAATGCTGCTGTAAAGGAACAAGGAATAATCTTCCATGTCCCTGGCTAACCACAGTATAGCTTAAAAGTCTTCTCCCTCCCAATCCTGTGACTCTCTAATTCTCAGTAAGGATTTACCTCTAAAAGGGCTGTATTGCCTATATAATTAGCATTGCATGCTTTTCAAAACAAAATAGCCCAAATGTACCTATTCTAAATGGAGGGTCTTTACATTTTGATACATATGCTTATAACAAAGAAATCCATGAACATGTTTCTTTATTGTGATCATCATATCTTAAAACACATCTATGTGTTATCCCCATTTTTTAAAGGAAAAGTTGGATTATATAAAGTTTGAGATACCTAATCCTAAGTAGAAAGGACATCAAAGAGCAGATGAGAACCTGGATCTTTTACTTTCAGACCCAAACACAAACTATCTTTTTATTCCTGGGTAAACTATCATATTCCTGGCAAATATGAGCTGATTAAATGTCTGGACTTTTTTCGGTTCTGGAACAGGCAGAAACTCAGAATTAACCAGTTTTAACATCGAATTACACTACTGAAGAAAAATAAAACCAAATAGAAGTTTCTAATGCTTCCTCATGCTGTTCTGTTAAAATGAAAACTTTTTCCTCCCTCAAAGGAGCTACATAAATATTGCTCTGGTAAAAGATTTTTTCCTAAGACATTCCTGAGATCCATGTTAAATGCATATACTTACCCAAAATACAGCTTCAGTAACTTTGCGCTGTAAAAGTTCCATGCTTTGTTACACAATTCCTTAGTCATCTAAACAAATAATTTCTTACATTAGTACAAAAAACAGTGCTGTATTATGAATATTTTTAAACTAGACAAAACGATGAAATATTTTATCTTCCACATTGATTGGTGCAAATTAAAGTATATATTTTAAAAATTACTTTGTTTATTAATTGTCAGCATTGATACCACTTTCCAAGTTTTATTGATTCAAGTGTAATTTTAGGGCTCAGTAAAAGTAAATAATGCAAAGAAAACACGTTATTGAAACTAGATTCATATTTAGGTAGAACTCTTCTATTAATTATGACCAATAATGAAACAGGAACCACTTGTTCCCCACCATATGCCTAGATGCTATGCTCACCTCTGACAATTTTTTAATGCAATCCAGTATCAATAGCAGGAAATGCAAACTACCATATTCCTCCTATTAGCTAGAGAAGAGTAGCACAAGAAAACTATAAGCAGAATACGAGTATTCTGTATTATAAGACTTGTTCAGAACATAGAATTAATAAAAATGTTAAAGGGTTTTTACCAGTTGTCCACCATCTAGTCCAAAAAATGCATTCAGGTAAGTTTCTGAGATAATCTTTAATTCTGGGTATAAAGACAGATCGATACACGTATACCTTTAACAGAGAAGCAAATAATATTAACCATGTTAGTATCCCCAAAAGAAAATACATTTCTTTAGCCTGTACCTACTAGGTTACAGCTACATGTTATGCTATTATTATGTTATTATTAAAAGATTAAGACCTATATCACTGACATAGCAAATACCTATAGTAGCCATTTTAAAATGTGTTTACAAAACAGGAAAACAAATTACCAAGTTTCATTGCAACTCGTAGAGCTATGTTGAAATACTCTGTACATCAGTGCTTAACCCATTCCATGTAATACCCATCATCTTGGGTATTTCCTATCAGATTATATGACTTTGTTTTTCATCTTAATATCAACTAAACAGCAATTTCAAATTGGAGCAATGTTTCCTGCCGTTGTAGATAGGCCATGCCATATCTAGGTAGGTTTTGTTTTAATATAAAAAAAAAAGAAGACACACTCCAAGAGCCAAATAAAATAAGACTATGTTGCCTTATGCTTCCAGTAAAAAAATGGAAATTAAAAGTATTTACCAGAGGACCAATTTATTTATTTTTTTTTAAATCAAGTCAATATACAACTTCTAGGAAAGATATCACAAATAATGTAAAATATACAGTAAAACATCATAATTATGGTTCAGGCTGTTGGTGCACTCTGTGATATGAGGAATTGTGTTACCCTATGGAGACACCCAAGGAAAGGCCACACTAAGGGCACTAATCTGCATCACGCTCTGTAATGATTGTTCCTGTCACCACATTGTACCTGTCAGTCCATGAGTGCAGGGTGGTTAGAGGTCTAGACAACTCCTGAGATCTCTGTTTGAGTGGGCCCAAAGATTAAGGATTTATTAACCACCTCCTACGAAAAACTTCAGCCAGAAGTGACAATTGCACAGAATATAAAAGTGAGGTTGATTCAGTCCTTAAAAGCCACATCCCTGGTTCATGTAGCTAAATATAGCATGGACAGCAATGAAATTATAACACTACCGTAGTCTTTGATCACCACAAAAGTAAGGGTTTAATATTTAACTAAATAAAGAGAAGCATATTCATTAGATATTCTGTAAGCAAAAAAATCATAGCTATAAAAAGAAAAACATGTTCTATGTTTTTTGAAGATATTGTTTTACTGTATTTGTAGTATCATATGCCATTAATATTTGCCAAAAAAAAGCAATATTAACATTTAACTTGACATATATGCAGTAGATGCTGTCCCATTAGTATATTTTAGAAATCCAAATTCAATGTTATAAAACCATATAGCAGCACACAAACATTTAGTATGTACCATGAGGCAGGATTTATTTTATTTCCTATTATCTCCTTGAGCTTTTCTTCTAAAAATCGAAGTGGATCTGCTGGGCGCATCGCAATTACACCACAAAGCAGCATCTGCAAAAAGAAACAGTAAATGAATGCTTTTCTGTCAACAGCAAAGTGGCACCTAGATAACAAACTGTTAAAATAAACACAAGTTTACCAGCATCTTTTAAAATATTATTAAATAGAGGTATTTTTTTAAAATAACTTTTAATGACTTCTCGCTTTCACTCGATTTTTAAAGGTAATATTGCACGTATCAGTGTATTTCAACTGCTAGACTTCAAAGCACTGGGTTTGGGATAGTACTAAAATACCTATTATTTTATTAACAATTTCCACAAATAATTTTATTGCTTTTAATGTGCATTAAAGGAAGAATATATAGAAGATTGGATAATATTATTTACTTAATGAAAACCAGAATTTAAAACAAGATTAATCCTGTGTAGTAAAGCATATGTGGAATGGGAAATATGACCCAGACATACTGATCTTGTAACCAGTATTGGAAAAAACATGCAGTTTAAAAGAATACTTGCTTTTCAAGATTGTGTTACCATACTACTTAATGCTATCTTTTAGTAATAATGCACAATAACCAATGCACCATTTTTCTCATTTTTCCTTTAGCTTCTTCAGCTAAAGGACAAATAATCTAATTCTGGATTGAGCCAACATAATGCAAGAACTTCCAAAATATACTGATTTCTTTAAGTCTATGTGCCAACTGCAGTTATTAAAGTGAATATGTAATGGAAACTATAAACTAGTAGCATTTGTGCCCAGTAAAAATTTCAAAACATAACCGTGTATCTTTTAACTAGACATTACATTGATGCAAAAGATGCTGTCCTGGAAGACAATGTCTTGTTCATATTTCCCTCTGCCTGTTATGAAGAAGCCAGCTTTTATTAGCTATCACTAAAACATCTGAGTTTTGAGATTTTCTTCCAGCTCTGACACTTTGTGTCTGCCCACTTTTCACTACCACCAGTCTTCACAGTGCAGCTGGATGGGACACCTCTACATTTTGCCATGCAGAGTCTGCTCTGGCCTGATCTACTGAAAGATAAACATGCCCACAGCAGGGTGGTTGGAGTAGATGATCTCTGAAGGTTCCTTCCACATTGTTCTATGATTCTAAAAACAATATAAAAAGGCAAAGAAAAATAGTTCTCTATGCACAGACACAAAAAAGGCCTTCAGTTTAGACACCTTGAATATTTATAACACTGATCAACACACCAATTCCAACCTCAGCATCTCTTCAATTGTCTTAACAAAAATTTATGTTTCCAAAGTACATCTTTGCAAAGTATACACAGGCACGTAAATGGCTTTAATCACAAATTTTCCTACAGATGTATCCCAAAGCCAGTCCCGACACTGGCCGGCTACTCCCTCTGCTGGATTAAGCCAGGACATGTCTGCCATACGAATGCCATGTTTTATTATTTCTAGTTTTGACTACCTTCTTTTTTTTTCCCCCTTCTTTAAACACAACCTTTTTTCCTTTGGATTCTCTGAAAGGTCTCCATCACAGGAAATTCAAATTATGCAACCACATACTGGAGTGCAAGGCCCCTGTTTAGCATTTGAGAATTCCCTTATAAAACTTGTTAAGGAAGGAATTGCAACACCTGGTCTTGCAATCTTAATTTGATCCTCTTTCACATACTTCAATGATGCTTGGGCCAGTTGTAAAGCTGAAAACACTTAAGCCAAATCTGTACCAATCCAGGTATTTCTACTAGACTTCTACAAGACTCTCAACAGTTTTGAGAGTTCATCTACAACTTTTCTCAGCCTACAAATGTTATTTATTCATATCATTAAATAACTAAAAGTATACTTATCCATCAAATTATCATTAGTCCTATATAATCCAAACCCGAGCTGGACAACTACCACACAAGTAGTAAAAACAAACAAACTCTGCTATAGTGCAACTAAGTTATCAGGCTAGAATTAAATATTTACATCAGGTTTGTTTTTTTTTTGTCAGCTGCTTCTATTCATCAATCTGAAAAAGCCTAGCTGTTGTTTAAAAGTTCACAACAGAAAAGTCCTCAAATTGTCCAGCATTCAGTTTAAAGCTCAATAATGGAAGAACTATTTTTAGCCTGCCCTCCTGTGTACATTTAGCAGCTATGAAAAATACATTAATACTTACATATATACTAAAAAATTAATACATATATACATAATCTTACTCCTTATTCACATGTGAGAGCTATTGAGAATCAGCATATTCATCACCTGGATAACATAAAATACTTGATACAGATATCCAACAAGTTTACAAACTCTTCAGCTATAAAATGTTTTGTCATTGAAATTACCTCAGTACACAGAGAAATAGTTTTGTTGATGGTAACAGACATTTACTAAACAGCAGCTTCCATTTATTTTCAACATCAGATAGACAGCATGACTGGATGATGACTATAAGGCATGCCTTAGAAAATATTCCCTAAGACGATGACAAAATATCCATGTCTTGCCTATAAAGTTTTCCAAAGCAAAAAATGTCAAGATCTGACATGGACAGTGGAGCTCAGTGCACCCTCAGTAAGTTTGCTGACAACACCAAGCTCTGTGGCGTGGCTGACACACTGGAGGGAAGGGAGGCCATCCAGAAGGACCTTGACAAGCTGGAGAGGCAGGGCTATGCCAACCATATGAAGTTCAACAAGGCCAAGGGCAAGGTTCTGCACCTAAGTCAGGGCAATCCCAAGAACAATTAGAGGCCAGGTGGAGAATGGATTGAGAACAGCCCTGAAGAAAGGACTTCGGAGTGTTGGTTGATGAGAAGCTCAACATAAGCCGGCAATGGGCACTTGCAGCCCAGAAAGCCACTGTGTCCTGGGCTGCACCAACAGAAGCATGGCCAGCAGGTCAAGGGAGGTGATTCTGCCCCTGGACTCTGCTTTTGTGAGACCCCATTTGGACTACTGTGTCCAATTCTGGAGCCCCCAACACAGGAAGGACATGAAGCTCTTCCAAGAGAGACCAGAAGAGGGCCATGAAGATGATCAACGGGCTGGAGCACCTCTCCTATCAAGATAGGCTGAGAGAGTTGTGGTTGTTCAGCCAGAAGAGAAAGCTCCGGGAAGGCCTTTCAGTACCTTGAGGGTGCCTACAGGAAAGCTCAAGAAGGACTTTTTACAGGGGCATGTAGCGATAGGATGAGGGGGAATGGCTTTAAACTGAAAGAGGGTAGATTTAGGTTAGATATTAGGATGAAATTCTTCACTGTGAGGGTGCTGAGACACTGGAACAGGTTGCCCAGCGAAGCGGTGGATGCCTCATCCCTGGAAGTGTTCAAGGCCAGGTTAGATGCAGCTCTGAGCAACCAGGTTTAGTGTTAGGTGTCCCTGCTCATGCAGGGGGTTGGAACTAGATAATCTCTACAGTCCATTCCAACCCAAACCAGTCTACGAGTCTATGATTCTATTGAAGTTCTATGCCTCAGAAGTTACACATGATCTAAACACAACATGTTCATTTGTACAAAAAATTCTTAACAGTGGTATATTTTCATAATTTTTTCTTACTCTTAGTACTAGACAAATCAATACAGCATCTACTCAACAGTAATTTATTAGAGATATAACAATAACAAGCTTTGAACTTAGTGATTGTCCCAAACCCCATAGGCAGTGATTGTCCCAAACCCCATAGGCTGTCCAAATTCACCAGATGCTCATGAGTGTAGTTTTATTAACAACTTCTGTTGTTTTCTTGCAAACCATTATAATGTGCAGTACTTTTCCAGAAGCAACTACCAAAATCGAGAAGCTGTATGCTTTCCTGTTGAATGTGAAAATCTAACTAAAAAGCTTCCACAAAAAATCTCTTCTCCTTTGAAGCCTGGATAAAAGCCCTTGACCATGGTTAGTTTTGATGTGTTGTGACTACTGCCTTTCCCTGCTCATCAATAATGGTCTTACTGTGTCTTTGTGTCTTTCATGCCCATTTGTGTTTCTTATGTCCTTTTGCTGACCTGTTATCAGCTCATAAGGCACTTGGGCAGGGGAACATCTCTTGATATATGTAGAGCACCTAACACAACATAATATCCTGAGTCATTATCTAGGCTTCTAAACATAACAATGATGATGATGGCTATGACAACAAATAGTATTTGTGATCCATGTTAAACAAACAAATAAATAAATAAATAGGTACATGTTAATTTTGGTTTTTTTTGTTTGCTTCTACAATTGCGTTATTTCCCAGCTTCATACTTCCAGTGCTGAAGATGTGCTGTTTGGTCTATATTCAAGTTACATTGCCATTTATGTATTTTACCTCTTCCACAACACCTTGCTCAAATGTCCATGCAGTGCTATAAATATTAAATGTTATTATTTAATATGTGCCTGCAATAAGACACTACAACCTAAAACCAGATTAATTTTGCAAAGACAGTAAAAGCCTGCCACCCCCAAGAGGAGTTCTAGCAAGGTAGACAGCAGCCCAAAGCAACAAATTAATGGTAATAACAAAACTAATGCAAAACTGTGACAAAAAAAAGGCCCAGAAAGTCTGTTCTGCTGCTGCTGTGAGGGGAAGAAGAGGAAAAGAGGAGGGTGTGTGAAACTCAAAATGAGGCCATGAGCTTCAGCCTTCCACTAACCCAGTGTAGAAAACTTGGCTTCTCTCAAAGGCTTCTCTCTTTCAGCCATAACCCCATTCCTCTTCCTACCACTCTAGCCATTTACCCTTCATGGCAAAATTCTTTTGGGTCATACAGCAGAAAAATCTTGAACCAGGTCTGCATCCGTATATAACAGTAACATCCTAAGAATACAGCAACTACCAACAGTGAGTCATCATAAGCATGGTGTTTGCAGGATTACAGTTTGGATACAGACTTTTTATGGATACTGTTTAAAATCAAATCTGGATGAGAACTGAAATCAGACAGGAACCAAAGACTCAGACGCAGCAGGGAATCCGAAATTATTTGGGCATGATTATTTGGACTCCAACTGTGTTTGGACCACATCCAAACCGCAGCCTCATGATAAAAAGACTTAGGCAAATGGCCATTTTAGAACTCTAAATCCTTAATTTTGAGAGTATGTGCATGAATGCTCATAGGTCTCAGCTTAGCTTTGATGTTCCTTAATAGAGGGACCAGTATAATCTCATTTATCTTCACACCAAGCATACTGTAACTTCACAAAGAAATTAAAATATAATTAAATGAAATAAGAAATACAGCTAGATATCAGCAAGTGACAATCTCTAAGAAACAAGAAAAAAAAATGCTAAAAAAGATCTTATACTGGCTAATTTTATAACCGTTTTCTCTTTTAAGAAACTCCCTTTAATCTTAACCTTCATTCTTTTATTTTTAGTTTATTAACTTAATGCTACTGTTGCCATAGAAGTATTTTTTTCCTTGGCAATGAAGTGCTGAATCACAAAATACACCTCATGCAGATACGTAATATCTTTTGTTTTTCTATGCCTAAAAGAAAAACAAAGAATGATCAGATGACAGGCTCTTCAGAGAGGTACTCAGTCTGCACAGCAGTGCTGCTCTATAATTATTCTAATTGGCTCAAGATTTCTTTATTAATGTTCCCATGGAAATCCTGGCTGTAATAGCTGCTTGCAAATGGGGTCTATTGTTGGCAGCTGAAAAGTATCAGGACATCTCTTAAACTTCTATTTGTGCATTGTGCCTTCCTTTGTTTTAAGGAAAGTGAAAAACAGCTGCTGCAGATTTTTAAATGGGTAGATATGACAAACAGGGAGGAAACTAAAGAAATAGAGCATCAGGTAAGAATCTTAAAAGCAAACCCACCAAATCCGTTCACCCTCCAGTCCTTCATGTTGTGACAAAGCTTTATTCTTTAAAATTTCATTGAAGTTTATTTATTGCTGGGACAATAAAAATTTAATGCAACAGTATCTGAAACATAGTCCACCGTCACCTTTACCTTTGACAGACCATTAAGAACTACATAGAATCATAGAACTATTCAGGTTGG
>NW_009953948.1:0-6217 GCF_000747805.2 Chaetura pelagica
TACAGCTCTTTTAGGATTTCTCGAGGCAGTGAGGCTAGCAGGTGCTGAGCTCACGGGTCCTGCTTTTAGATGTACAGCTCTTTTAGATTTCTCCTTTTGGAGTCTCAGGTGGTGAACAAGCCACCGTAGCTGAGATCTGGGGCTCTTTCTCCTCTTCTTCTTTCTGGCACCAATGGGTGCAGGTAGGTCGATAATGTCTGAAATGAGTGTTGTTTTTGCATCTTAGTGTTAGAAGCATATTGTTGGGGTTCTGTTTTGTTTGGTGTTTTTTTTATATACCCTAGGGTTAGGAATATAATAGCTTAAGAGAGAAGTGAGATATCTGCACATTCTAAGGACACCTGGAGTGGTTTACAGTCCAAGAAACTGAGGGACTTAATTGGGTTCCATCTGGGGGATCCGAACATGGAGCAGGATTTATGGCCCAAGAAAAGACCGAACAAAGACACTTCTATCTTGCTCCTCGGAGCAGGATGACACCAGTAAGTGTAGATCATTTTCATGATTGGGAAGACAGCCAAGGGGGCAAGAAAGGTCAGAATTATACCTTAAAAGGTAAAAAGTAAACTTCTAGAATGGAATGTGTAAACAGGAGCAGGAAACTTATAGGATAATTAGAAGCGTTGGATAGGCTGTAAACCCTGGACTACCCAGCCAGTGAGGAAACAGGGGAGGGAACTTTGTGTCAGGAATAGGGAATATAAACAGTTATTCACCTTACTATCAGGTGTGCCTACTTGTTTAGGTCACCCATTCTTGCAAGATTGTAAATAAACTGTGCTTCGCTGAAGGATCTGTTTGGGCCTATTCATTGGCACAACAAACATTTCTCACAATCAGTAGCAGGCAGACCAGCAACAACAACCCGAGCTAGGTAAGCAGTCCTTTTATAGCTCTTATTCCAGTCTCCAATTGGTGTATTTTCTGATCCATTTATTTGCATATAGTTCTGGCCAATCAGATAGCTACTTTAGCTAGCTGCAGAGTCCAGTCTGGGACTTAGCAGCAGTCTTTGTCCTTGACTTGTCCAGACTTGTCCATGAGTTGTCCAGGCTTGTCCTTGACTGAGTGATTGATAGTTCTTTATGAGAGATCCCCTTGGTGAGGGGTAAAACCTTCACACATAACTATAATAATCCCACATGTGCACATTCACTCACATAAAGGGAAAGCCTCCCCCTCAGGTACCCAGAATCACTTGCCCTTGAGTGACAAGGCTCACTCAGATATAGCTAAAATAATTATACCTCACCAAAGATGAGGTCACACAATCTCAAGAAGTTTCCTTAGGTAGCATCCCAACATAAGGGGTAGGCTTCTGCACAATCCCACTGCTCCCAGGGAAAACCCAACCTACTTCCTACCAGGGTACTCTGTATTTATGGACTAAGTCATATCTGACTTGTGGTCATTCATTCATTCTTCTACCTGGATCAAGACACCCCATTGGCTGGGGACCCTGCTTGTTAACAGAAGGTCCCACCCCAGCAATCCTCAAATTGCCTGCCAAAAGCAGGTGCCACTCTCCTAGCAGTTCCACAGCCCAGCAAGGGGTAAAACCAGAAATCAGTCTCAGCCACTTAGTCTGACCCAACAAAGGTGGGCCCACCAGGGGTTCTTTTGCTAGCTGGAGAGCTTAACAGGTAATATAAAAAGCCCCAGCAGCAGGGGGGGTGCATGAGTGCTCTGCCACAGAGGCTCAAACAAACCATTTCACAGGCCACGTTGATGGTGCTCTGATGGTGTTCTGGCTCTGGCCCTGTAGACAGTGCAGCACAGTGTGGGGTCAGCCCCCAACCAGCCTGCAGCCTGCTCCCCTTGTTGTGTCCAGGTGGGTTATCAACCCAGATGCACTCCATTGATGGCAGCTGAGGTTTGCTCTCCCAGCAGGCAGCTCATGTCTGCCCGAGATAGGTGTGGCAGTATACCTGGGGCCAGGAAGAGACATGGAACATATGGTTTTCTCCAGCCAGAGCTTGCGTGCTTCCCTCCAGCTCTGGCCCACCTGCTGCCTCAATGGGACCACAGAGATTTGTGCCACTTCCCAGGCAAAACCCACTGTCTTGCATTTGCAAGTGCAGCAGCAGGTCTGGGGATGGATACAAAAGCTATTGTGGGTATGCTACGTTTGGCCACTCATGTCTTAGTGAGTTCTTGCAGGCTTCCTCTGGGTGAAGGGGAGGCTGGAGAGGAAAGGAGGCAGTTTAAAAGCAGACATATCCAGGTCACTTGTCAGTCGTTCTGCTCTGTTGCACAGGTGAGGGATCTGGCTCCTGGGTGGCTGAGTGAAACATCTGGAGGTTAGGCAGGACCAGGGCCTCACCTGTTGTCTTGGTTTTTTGGCCAATTATTTTTTTTCTGATTTTTTTTTTCCTTCAGTAAGCTTTCTTTTAACTAGCAACAGTGTGCTTTAGCTAAAGCTGATAAGACAGAGGAATGTTTTTCTTACTACTGAGGCTTCAAGGTTGCACCTTCATTCTGCCAGCTCAGACACTATGGGGAGATCTGTGACCCCCCCCCTAGGAGGCTGAGTTAGACAGACAGCAAAATTGGCCAGAGATATTCCATTCCATATATCTACATAAGGTCAGAGGAAGGTCAGAGATCACAGAAGACAACTTCCTTCCTTCTTCTTCCTTCCTTCTCTTCTGTCCATGGCCGGCATCCGGGGAGGACTCATCCGTCACCGTCGACCCTTAGGCTGTAGCTCTCCTGACCCTCATAACTCTCCACTTTCTCCAGCAGCAGCTCCGGGATTTCTCGGGACTGTCCCATCTGAGGGGAGTGCTGTGGGAGCTGCTGGGGGTGGGGGGAGGCGAGAGGCTTTCGCTTATACCTGAACATATCTGTATATAATAGTATATATATTTTCTTTTATCATTAGTGTTTAATTAAAGCTGTGTAGTTGAGTTTTCAATCCAGCCAAGTTTCTCTCTTTTTCTCTCTCTCCTTCCCTACCTGGGTGGGAGGGGGAGGGGATCGAGAGCATTGTTGTTGGACCTGAGTCAAACGGTGACACCTGTCAAACATGTCTGGGGCGTGGAAAGACAGATGTCTTAAAACAGGGAAGAGCCATTGTGAGGGTAGTCATGCTGAAAGCAATCTGAATAAGTTAATTTCCAGAGTAGGGCCACCCTTTAACTTCTTGTACAGAAGTGGGAGGTAGAGGGAAGGAGGTCTGTGGTTTAGTGTTCCTGAGATTGTTGGCTGCCAAGCGCTTGCAGGACAGTAAAAGGAGATGCACTCGTGTGCTCCTAGACTCTGAACCTTAGCAGTTTAGAGACATGGGGATTTTGGTGGTCCCTTCCCTTCCCTTCCCTTCCCTTCCCTTCCCTTCCCTTCCCTTCCCTTCCCTTCCATGCAGCATCTAGACTTGGCTTTGCATCAATATAGGTCCCGTGCAGCCCACCTAAGCATCTGCGCTCCCAGTGGGTGCACATAGCCAAAGGGCATCCATGCCTGCTGTGCCGCCGACATGCGGAATCAAACTTCACAACTTCAGGAAAGTTATAAAATAGGTATGTTTATTGCGGCGCTGGGTGCAAGGGGGATCACTCCTCCTAGCTTGCACACCCTGCATTGGTAAAGCTCTATTTTTAGCTATCAGTTACATACATATTCATGAGGTCATGATACGCATTCATTATTTCCCAGAACAGGCGTTTCTTATACTAATTATTTCCCTGGAATAATTTGCATACGTCTCTGCCTAATTCCACATGCGCAGTGCCATCTGGTGGTCATGGGCCGGGGTCTTTGGGATGAAGGCTCAAGGTCTTCCTCGCAGTTAACTTTTAGCATAAGGCAGTTTAGCTGAGCTGGTAACAGCAAGTCCAGCTGCAGCTGGGTTCTGCTTAGCCAAGGAAAACTTTTACACTATAGATAACAGACTCCTATTCCCCTTATCTAAGGCATGCAGCACATCTCGGCTTTCTGTTGTCTGCTAAAAAGTCTTAACCCATATTTACCCAATTCAACCCTTCCTTTTCTTTCTCTTAGTGCAAATTCTTTTGCTCAAATGATGTCCTCCCCTTCAATGTTTACACAAAATACTTCCCACTTTTGACCTTCTGCTGAAGATGATATTTCTTCCACTCCTCATAACTAGTCCTTATCTGCTTACACATGCACATGAAACATTTCAGCATAACAAAAATTATTATACCAAATAATAATAAAATCATTAATCCTGCAATGAATTGCTTTAGCCACTTAAGATTAGGAAGCCATGAGGTTAGTTTGTCCCACAATTCTTCAAATCCATAAGTGTCATCCTGACTTACTTGATGCAGGAGTTCTGTTTGCTCCCAGATTTCTGCTAAGTCTGTAGCAATCCTGCCACTTTGATCTATACACATACAACTTGTGTTAAGCACTGTACAGACCCCTCCTTGTGATGCTAACAACATATCTAATGCCATGTGGTTTTGAAGTACAACTTGAGATAGACTGGAAACTTCAAGTTGTGAGGCTTGTATAGCACCTACAGTTTTCAATCTTTTCTATCACTGCTGAAATATTCACAAGAGTCTTTTCTAATTCACTTACTCCTAACCATGGGACAAACCACCTAACAAAGCTATGAAATGCAGTGAGTCTGTCAGCGATAGCATTGGGGGCTCTTTTGGTTTGCTTAATAAAGGTTCTTACCCATCCAGTTTGTTTATGTATCTTATCAATAACGGTTATGTTAGGGGCCAGAATTACTGAGGTACATACTCCTTTTCATCCAAGGGGCAACATTTTAAAAGCACGCCTTCCACATATCCAATACCAGCCCACTTTGTGGTTTCTGGGGTATTGGCCAGCCAATTGGAGGGTTTGTGTTATTTTTCTTATATTTTTGTGGAATTCCCAGGTCAAATGTTGGAAGCCCATAACCTCTATAAGAACTGCACCCTTCTGTGATTTCAACTTCTGTAGTCATATCATTTTTACAATAAAGGCCTGTTACACTCACTCCTTGCTCTCTCGTGATAGTATCTAAATAACACCTCTGTATACATGTGAAATTATAGCCTCTAAGGACTTGTTCTACAGGGAGATTTTGTTGGAGGGACAAGTTAGCGCTTTCCCATTCTGACTGAATAACTGCTTGGAATCCATGGCCCTTCTGTGTTTCAATGACTACGATGTCAGGTGCTTCAATGAGGTCATCTGGGATAGGAATTCCCACATATCCTAGTGGTTCTGAGAAATGCCTTGGTAATTTAGAACGAACCCAACAATCATTTCTGTGGAGTATGTCTGCAATGTTTTGTACCATGGCCAGATGGAAATTTTGGTTCCAAGAGAGTTCTTGCAGAAACTGACTAGTAGCTGTTATAAATAAATCACCATATACTCATATTAAAATTATCCTAATTATCCATTGTCCTTTTCCCATGATTGGTCCCAAAACAATTACAATTTTCATTGTGGTTTCTTCTGGAGATGCAGCTTGAGAGGTCCTGTTGTCTCTGTGGTCCACAAGTCTCTCAGTGCCTTTTTCACCCTAGAGTAGTGGATCCAAGCTGCTTATTCACTGATCTTGATCGCAGTGTGGATTGTCAGCAAAACCTGGAAAGGACCTCCCCACTTTGGTTCCAGTGGTGAACCTGTAAAGGTCTTAACATATACATAATTACCTGGTAACAAATTATTAATTGATTCATCTAAGCCCTTTGATCTAGTGCCTAGCACTTGTTGGTTTATTTTCTTTAGTTGTCTCTGTAGAGAAATAACATACTGGGATAAACTCCCCTCACCTGACTGAGGAGTATTTTCCATGGGCTGGGTTGAGTATGACCACCCATACATTATCTCAAATGGGCTCAGATTTTCTTTTGGTTCTTGGTTTAGTCCTTATTCTCAATAAGGCTAAAGGTAAAGATTGTGGCCAGGGAAGGTTGGCTTCCTGTCCCAGTTTCACAATTTGTTATTTTATTAGATGGTTCATTTTCTCCACCTGGCCACTTGCTTGGGGTCTATAGGGGGTATGCAGTTGCCAGTCTATGCCCAAGACCTGGCTTACTTGTTGAGCTACTTTAGCACAAAAATATGGTCCCCTATCAGAGGATATTCCTGCCGGTACCCCAAAGCATGGTATTATTTCATGTAACCACATTTTAGTTATCTTTCTTGCTTTGTTGGTTCTGCGTGGGATTGCTTCTGGCCAGCCTGAAAAAGTGTCTGTTAACACCAATATGTATCTGTCCTGGTTTGAGCCAGGATGAAG
>NW_009953949.1:0-948 GCF_000747805.2 Chaetura pelagica
GCCTGGGTTTCCACCCCAAAACTCCTGAATCCCTTCTTTGGATGCGTGGGTTCCTCCCCCTGGATGCCTGGGTGTCCCCCCCAAGACACCTGGGTTTCCCCCTCGGATGCCTGGGTTCTCCCCCAGACGCCTGGGTTCTCCCCCGAACGCCTGGGTTCTCCCCTGAATGCCTGGGTTCTCCCCAGAACGGCTGGGTCCTCCCCCGGAGGCCCGCCCCTTTGGATGCCTGGGTGTCCACCCCGAACCCCTGGGTCCCCCCCTGAACACCTGGGTCCCCCCCTGCAGGCCCCGGGCACAAGAAGCGCAGCAAGAGCCCCCGGGTGCCAGAGCTGAAGAGGAAGATGAAGGGGGGGAGGAAGATGGCGCCGCTGAAGATCAAACTGGGAGTACTGGGAGGGAAGCGCAAGAAGAGCAGCTCGGTACGACCCGGATGCCTGGGTCCCCCCTGGGGGGTGGAGGGGATGCCCAGACACCTGGGTCCCCCCTCCTGTCCCCCAGTGTGCCCAAGGGGTGGCACCCAGATGCCTGGGTCCCCCCTCCTGTCCCCCAGTTTCCCCAGACAGTGCCACCTGGATGCCTGGGTGCCCCCTCCTGTCCCCCAGTGTCCCCTCATGACCCCAGTGTCCCCAAGCAGTGGCACCCGGATGCCTGGGTCCCTGCTCCTGTCCCTCATTGTCCCCAAGGTGTGGCACTTGGACACCTGGGTCCCCTCCTGTCCCCCAGTGTCCCATCCTGTCCCCTAGTGTCCCCAGGCAGTGCCATCCAGCCTGGTCACCCCATCCCAACACTTCCCCCCCCCAGCCCCCCCATGTCTCCCTCTCCCCCCCTGGCCCTGCTCTCCTTGTCCCTGTGATGTCCCCTTGGTGTCACCTGCTGTCCCCAAGCAGAGCGAGGACGCGGGGGAGGCAGAGGAGGAGTCAGATGCTGAGAGCCCCCCCGGGGGGGTCC
>NW_009953949.1:4342-5332 GCF_000747805.2 Chaetura pelagica
GCCCCCATCCCACCCTGTCCCCACGTGTCACTCTGTCTCCATGTCCCCAGGCCCCCATCCCACTCTGTCCCCACGTGTCACTCTGTCCCCACGTCCCCTGGGGCCCCCCTGCCCCACTGCCCCCCCTCCCCTGTGTCACACTGTCCCCACGTCCCCAAGGGCCCCGTCCCCGTGTCCCCGTGTGACGCGCTGTCCCCCAGGGCCACACCAAGGGCCCGTTCCTCGTCAGTGCCCCCCTCTCCACCATCATCAACTGGGAGCGGGAGTTCCAGATGTGGGCCCCGGCCTTCTACGTGGTCACCTACACTGGGGACAAGGACAGCAGGGCCATCATCAGGGAGAACGAGTTCTCCTTCGACGACAACGCCATGAAGGGGGGCAAGAAGGCCTTCAAGATGAAGGTGAGGGGGGCAGCCGGGCAGCTGGGTGTCTTTGGGGATATGGGGGTGACACCTGGAGAGCTGGAGACCTGGGGTGACACCTGGACAGTTGGGGACACTGGGGTGACACCTGGGCAGCTGAGGACACAGGGGGACATGGGGTGACACATGGACAGCTGGGTGTCTTTGGGGACCTGGGGGTGACACCTGGACAGCTGGGGACACTGGGGTGACACCTGGACAGCTGGGGACATGGGGTGACACCTGGACAGCTGGGGCCCTGGAGGTGACACCTGGACAGCTGAGGACACAGGGAGACATGGGGTGACACCTGGGCAGCTGGATGTCTTTGGGGACACTGGGGTGACACCCAGACCCCCTCCCCCATGATCTTCCAGCTCAGCAGGAGGTGCAGGTAAAGCTCCAGGTGCTCCTCACCTCCCATGAGCTGATCCCTATTGACCCTGGGAGGGACCTTAGGGGATCCTGGGGGTGATTTGGGGGTGCTATGGAGGTCCCAAGAGGGGACATTTATTGGGGGGGGCACGTTTTGGAGTGGGGGGCACGACCACCCCCCCACTGACCCCCCAACTCTTCAGGAGGGGCAGGT
>NW_009953949.1:5831-6329 GCF_000747805.2 Chaetura pelagica
TGGGGGGTGGGGTTCGTGGGGTGGGGGACACCCCAGACCCATAGGGACACCAGGAATGGTCCCTGCACACTTGGGGGCACAAGGGAGGGTTCCCAGACACCTGAGTCTTTAGGGGAGGGGGCACCTGGACACTTGGGTCCCTTGGGGAGGGGTCCCCGGATGCCTGGGTCCTCCACTGATGGAGGAGGGGGCTGAGTGGTGGGGGGGGCCCCAGACCCCTGGGGACACCAGGAATTGTTTCCTGGTGATTGGGTCCCTTGGGGAGGGGGCACCTGAGTAACTGGGGTCACTGGGAAGGGGGAATCTTTCCTGCCCCCCAAGAGTCTCAGGATGATTTTGGGGGGGGCTCTCGGGGTCTCTCCTGCCCCCCAAGAGTCCTGGGGTGATTTGGGGGATGCTCTGGGGGTCTCTCCTTCCCCTCAAGAGTCCTCGGGTGATTAGAGGGGGCTCTGTCCTGTCCCCCCGGAGTCCTGGGGTGATTTTGGGGGGCTCTGGTGG
>NW_009953949.1:6670-8937 GCF_000747805.2 Chaetura pelagica
GACCCCCCCTCTAAATCGGGAGGGGGGGGAGAGGAGGGGTTGGGGACAGGGCTGGCACCTGTGGGGACACTCTGGGTGTGTCCTGGTCACCCGTGGCACCCATGGGTGAACTCCCCTCCCTCCCCCACTGGGGACGGTGTGTCGCTGTCCCCAAGTGACCCCGTGTCCCTTCAGGGTGTCCCTGTCCCCAAGCGACCCCTTGTCCTGTGTGTCCCTGTCCTCAAGTGACCTCATGTCCCTTCAGAGTGTCCCTGTCCCCAAGTGACCCCAGGTCCTGCCTATCCCTGTCCCCAGGTGACCCTGTATCCCTTCAGGGTCTCCCTGTCCCCAAGTGACCCCGTGTCCCCTCTGTGTGTCCCTGTCCCCAGGTGACCCTGTGTCCTGTGTGTCCCTGTCCTCAAGTGACCTCATGTCCTCTCTGTGTGTCCTTGTCCCCAAGTGACCCCATGTCCTGTATGTCCCTGTCCCCAAGTGACCCTGTGTCCCTTCAGGGTCTCCCTGTCCCCAAGTGACCCCATGTCCTGTCTGTCCCTGTCCCCAGGTGACCTTGTGCCCCTCTGTATGTCCCTGTCCTCAGATGACCCCGTGTCCTCTGTGTCCCTGTCCTCAAGTGACCCCACGTCCTTTGTGTCCCTGTCCCCAGATGACCCTATGTCCTGTCTGTCCCTGTCCCCAAGTGACCCTGTGTCCCTTCAGGGTCTCCCTGTCCTCAAGTGACCCCATGTCCTGTCTGTCCCTGTCCCCAGGTGACCCCGTGTCCTCTCTCTGTGTCCCTGTCCCTTCTGTGTGTCTCTGTCCCTAAGTGACCCCACGTCCCCTCTGTGTGTCCCTGTCCCCAGGTGACCCTATGTCCCCAGGTGCCCCCTACACTGCAGTGTCCCCAGTGTCAGTGCGTGAGCCCCAGGAGCCATCCCCCTGTCCCCCTGTCACCCACACCTTGGTGGCACCTGGCAACCTTCCCAAGGCCCTGGCTGTCCCTGTGTCCCTTGGGGTGATCAGTGTCCCCATGGTGCCCCTTGTTCCGGTGGTGCCTGCTGTCCCCACTGTCCCCACGGTGCCTGCTGTCCCCTTGTCCCTGCTGCTCCCATGGTCTTTGCTGTCCCCTTGTCCCCATGATCCCTGCTGTCCCCTTGTCCCCACTGTCCCCATGGTCCCTGCTGTCCTCTTGTCCCTGTGCTCCCTGCTGTCCCCTTGTCCCCACTGTCCCCTTGTCCCCACTGTCCCCATGCTCCCTGCTGTCCCCATGCTCCCTGCTGTCCCCTTGTCCCCATGATGCCCACTGACCCGACTGTCCCCATGGTCCTTGGTGTCCCCTTGTCCCCGTGCTCCCTGCTGTTCTCTTGTCTTCACTGTCCCCGTGCTCCCTGCTGTCCCCACTGTCCCCATGCTCCCTGCTGTCCCCACGGTCCCCGCTGTCCCTGGCTGTCCCCTCTGTCCCTGGCTGTCCCCATGCTCCCTGCTGTCCCCTTGTCCCCACGGTCCCTGCTGTCCCCTTGTCCCCACTATCCCTGCTGTCCCCATGCTCCCTGCTGTCCCCTTGTCCCCACGGTCCCTCCTGTCCCCACAGTCCCTGCTGTCCCCTTGTCCCCACTATCCCTGCTGTCCCCACGGTCCCTGCTGTCCGTGCTGTCCCCCTGTCCCCGGACGGGGGGTGACGAGGTGCCGCGCAGCGTGGACCGCAAGGGCCAGTATCACTACCTGGTGAAGTGGCGGGACCTGCCCTACGACCAGGCCACCTGGGAGGAGGACGAGATGCCCATCCCCGACTATGACCTGCACAAGATGGCCTACTGGAGGCACCGGTGGGGCTGGGGGCTCTGCTGGGGCCTGGGGGGGACATGGGGGGGTATGGGGCACCGGTGGGGCTGGGGGCTCTGCTGGGGCCTGGGGGGGGATATGGGGGGGCATGGGAGGACATAGGGACATGGGAGGGACATGGGGACACATGGGGGGACATGGGGACATGGCTACTGGAGGCACCAGTGGGGACTGGGGACATGGGGAGTAGGAGGCAGGTGGGGACATGAAGGGCCACAGGGACATGAGTGGGATGTGGGAGGGACCAGCCCCCCAATGTCCTCATGTCCGTGTGTCCCCTGTCCCCTCCCTGTCCCCCCCATGCCCCTCCTGTCCTGTCCCCCTGGTGTCCCCGCCTTGGTGTCCCCACTGTCCCCAGGGAGGTGTTCATGGGGGAGGACCCTGCCCAGCCCCGGCGCTACAAGAAGAAGAAGAAGGAGACCCCAGGGGAGGGACCCCCCCCCTCCCCC
>NW_009953949.1:9285-12776 GCF_000747805.2 Chaetura pelagica
AATGATGTGAGTGCCCGAATGCCTGGATCCCCCCCTGGATGCCTGGGTCCCTCCCCTGGACGCCTGGGTCCCTCCCCTGGATGCCTGGGTCCCTCATGACCTCCATGTTGTTAATAGCCCTTTAGCAGGGTCTGGGGAGGAGGGTTGACCCCCCTGGATGCCTGGGTCCTCCCCGGATACCTAGGTCCCCCATAATGTCCATGTTAACAACCCTCTAGGGGAGGTCTGGGGAGGGGGGTTGACCCCCCGGATGCCTGGGTCCCCCATGATCTCCATGTTGTTAATTCTCCCCTGGGGGGGTCTGGGGAGGGGGTTGACCACCCGGATGCCTGGGTCCTCCATGGCCTCTATGTTGTTAATAACCCTCTAGGGGAGGTCTGGGGAGGGGGGTTGACCCCCCGGATGCCTGGGTCCCCCATCACTGCCCCCCACTCCCCCCCAGCCCACGGTGAAGTACGAGACCCAGCCCCGGTTCATCACGGCCACGGGGGGAACCCTTCACCTCTACCAGCTGGAGGGGCTGAACTGGCTGCGCTTCTCCTGGGCCCAGAGCACAGACACCATCCTGGCTGATGAGATGGGCCTGGGCAAGACCATCCAGACCATCGTCTTCCTCTACTCCCTCTATAAGGAGGTGAGGGCATCTCACTTGGGTCTTCTGTTCACCTGCCCGGGCCCTGGTGGCACCCACAGGGGCCCTGGGGTCTCCACCTTAACCCCTGGGGTCACCTGCCCAAGTCCTGGTGGCACCCACGTGGGTCTTGGGGTCTCCACCTTAACCCCTGGGGTCACCTGCCTTGGCCCTGGGGTCCCCTGCCCCATTGTGAGGTCACCTACCTGGTCCCTGGTGGCACCCACAAGGGTCTCCACCTTAACTCCTGGGGTCACCTGCCTTGGCCCTGAGGTCACCTGCCTTGGCCCTGGGGTCACCTGCCCAAGCCCTGGGGTCACCTGTCCAAGTCTTGGGGTCACCTGCCTGGTCCCTGGTGGCACCCACGTGGGTCTTGGGGTCTCCACCTTAACCCCTGGGGTCACCTGCCCAAGCCCCTGGGGTCTCCCCCTTCACCTCTGGGGTCACCTGCCCAGGCCCTGGTGTCACCTGCCTGAGCCCTGGGGTCACCCCAATGACCCCTGGTGTTTCCTGCTTGGCCCTTGGTGTCACCTTCCTGGTCCCCTCTCCCTGTGTCACACCCTCCCCACATGTCACACTGTCCCCACGTCCCCAAGGCCTGTCCCACACTGTCCCCACGTGTCCCACTGTCCCCATGCCCTGCCCCACACTGTCCCCACATGTCACACTGTCCCCACGTCCCCAAAGCCTGTCCCACACTGTCTCCACGTGTCCCACTGTCCCCATGCCCTGCCCCACACTGTCCCCACATATCACACTGTCCTCATGTCCCCAAAGCCTGTCCCACACTGTCTCCACGTGTCCCACTGTCCCCATGCCCTGCCCCACACTGTCCCCACATGTCACACTGTCCTCACGTCCCCAAGACCCCATCCTTCACTGTCCCCACGTGTCACACTGTCCCCATGTCCCCCACACCCCTGTCCCACACTGTCCCCACGTCCCCAAGCCCCCATCCCACACTGTCCCCATGTGTCACTCTGTCCCCATGTCCCCCAGGCCCCTGTCCCACACTGTCCCCATGTCCCCAAGCCCCCATCCCACACTGTTCCCACATGTCACACTGTCCCCACGTCCCCAAAGCCTGTCCCACACTGTCCCCACGTGTCCCACTGTCCCCATGCCCTGCCCCACACTGTCCCCACATGTCACACTGTCCTCACGTCCCCAAGACCCCATCCTTCACTGTCCCCACGTGTCACACTGTCCCCATGTCCCCCAGACCCCTGTCCCACACTGTCCCCACGTCCCCAAGCCCCCATCCCACACTGTCCCCACGTGTCACTCTGTCCCCATGTCCCCCAGGCCCCTGTCCCACACTGTCCCCATGTCCCCAAGCCCCCATCCCACACTGTCCCCATGTCCCCCAGGCCCCTGTCCCACACTGTCCCCATGTCCCCCAGGCCCCTGTCCCACACTGTCCCCATGTCCCCCAGGCCCCTGTCCCACACTGTCCCCATGTCCCCCAGGCCCCTGTCCCACACTGTCCCCATGTCCCCCAGGCCCCTGTCCCACACTGTCCCCATGTCCCCCAGGCCCCTGTCCCACACTGTCCCCATGTCCCCCAGGCCCCTGTCCCACACTGTCCCCATGTCCCCCAGGCCCCTGTCCCACACTGTCCCCATGTCCCCCAGGCCCCTGTCCCACACTGTCCCCATGTCCCCCAGGCCCCTGTCCCACACTGTCCCCATGTCCCCCAGGCCCCTGTCCCACACTGTCCCCATGTCCCCCAGGCCCCTGTCCCACACTGTCCCCATGTCCCCCAGGCCCCTGTCCCACACTGTCCCCATGTCCCCCAGGCCCCTGTCCCACACTGTCCCCATGTCCCCCAGGCCCCTGTCCCACACTGTCCCCATGTCCCCCAGGCCCCTGTCCCACACTGTCCCCATGTCCCCCAGGCCCCTGTCCCACACTGTCCCCATGTCCCCCAGGCCCCTGTCCCACACTGTCCCCATGTCCCCCAGGCCCCTGTCCCACACTGTCCCCATGTCCCCCAGGCCCCTGTCCCACACTGTCCCCACGTCCCCAAGGGCCCCGTCCCCGTGTCCCCGTGTGACGCGCTGTCCCCCAGGGCCACACCAAGGGCCCGTTCCTCGTCAGTGCCCCCCTCTCCACCATCATCAACTGGGAGCGGGAGTTCCAGATGTGGGCCCCGGCCTTCTACGTGGTCACCTACACTGGGGACAAGGACAGCAGGGCCATCATCAGGGAGAACGAGTTCTCCTTCGACGACAACGCCATGAAGGGGGGCAAGAAGGCCTTCAAGATGAAGGTGAGGGGGGCAGCTGGGTGTCTTTGGGGATATGGGGGTGACACCTGGAGAGCTGGAGACCTGGGGTGACACCTGGACAGCTGGGGACACTGGGGTGACACCTGGGCAGCTGAGGACACAGGGGGACATGGGGTGACACATGGACAGCTGGGTGTCTTTGGGGACCTGGGGGTGACACCTGGACAGCTGGGGACACTGGGGTGACACCTGGACAGCTGGGTGTCTCTGGGGACACTGGGGTGACACCTGGAGAGCTGGGGACATGGGGTGACACCTGGACAGCTGGGGCCCTGGAGGTGACACCTGGACAGCTGAGGACACAGGGAGACATGGGGTGACACCTGGGCAGCTGGATGTCTTTGGGGACACTGGGGTGACACCCAGACCCCCTCCCCCATGATCTTCCAGCTCAGCAGGAGGTGCAGGTAAAGCTCCAGGTGCTCCTCACCTCCCATGAGCTGATCCCTATTGACCCTGGGAGGGACCTTAGGGGATCCTGGGGGTGATTTGGGGGTGCTATGGAGGTCCCAAGAGGGGACATTTATTGGGGGGGGCACGTTTTGGAGTGGGGGGCACGCCCACCCCCCC
>NW_009953949.1:13957-17370 GCF_000747805.2 Chaetura pelagica
TCAACTCCCTCACACCCGAGCGCTTCAAGTAGGGGCCTGGCCTCCTGTCCCTCCTGTCCCCTCCTGTCCCCTCTGTCCCCTGCTCTGTCCCCTCCTGGCACCCCCTGTCCCCTCCTGTCCCCTCCTAGCACCCCCTGTCCCCTCTGTCCCCTCCTGGCTCCTCTGTCCCCTCCTGGCACCCCCTGTCCCCTCTGTCCCCTCCTGTCCCCTCTCTCCTCTCCTCTCCTGTCCCCCCTGTCCCCATCCTGTCCCCTCCTGTCCCCTGTGTCCCTTCTGTCCCCTCCTCTGTCCCCTTCTATCCCCTCCTGTGTCCCTCCTGTACCCTCCTGTCCCCTCTTTCCCCTCCTGGCCCCTTCTCTGTCCCCTCCTATCCCCTCCTGTGTCCCTCCTGTCTCCTCCTGTCCCCTCCTCTCCCCTGTGTCCCTCCTGGCCCCTCCTGGCACCTTCCATTCCTCCTGCCCCCCGCTACCCCCCCATGTCCCCTCTGTCCCCTCTTTCCTCTCCTGTCCCCTCATTCCCCCCTTGTCCCCCCTGTTCCCCATGTCCCTACCTCCCACCACATCCACCCCCACATCCCCACCTCAGCCACCCCCAGCCCTGTCTCCTCAAGGTCTGTCCCTCAATGTCCCCACGTGTCCCCCTGTCCCCACATCCCAGGGTCTGTCCCACACTGTCCCCACATGTCCCACTGTCCCCCCCTTCCTTCCCCAGCAACCTGGAAGGGTTCCTGGAGGAGTTTGCTGACATCTCCAAGGAGGACCAGATCAAGAAGCTCCATGACCTGCTGGGGCCGCACATGCTGCGGCGCCTCAAGGCCGACGTCTTCAAGAACATGCCGGCCAAGACTGAGCTCATTGTCAGGGTGGAGCTCAGCCCCATGCAGAAGTAAGCCCCCCCCGGACGCCTGGGTCCTCCCCTGGATGCCTGGGTCCTCCCCAGGACGCCTGGATCCCTTAGGGTGGGGTGGGCATGGACACAAGTCCTTGGGAGTTGGCATTGGTGGAGCTCGGTGGTGGCACTCCATGCAGACCTGTGGAGTTGCTTGGGTTCCTGGACACCTGGGTCCCATGGAAGGGGGGAAGGGAGGTTCCCAGATGGCTGGGGCCCCCCCCCCGGACACCTGGGTCCCCCTTCCCTCCCTCAGGAAATACTACAAGTACATCCTGACCCGCAACTTCGAGGCGCTGAACTCGCGGGGCGGCGGGAACCAAGTGTCGCTGCTCAACATCATGATGGACCTGAAGAAGTGCTGCAACCACCCCTACCTCTTCCCTGTGGCTGCCAGGCTGGGGACACGGGGGGGACCTGGGGACAAGGAGGGGCTGGAGGGACCTAGGGGAGACACAGGGACAGGGAGGGGGTGGAGGGACCTGGAGGGGACAGAGGGATGTGGGGTTTGGGGACCTGGAAGTGTGGTGGGACGTGGTGGGATGTGGGGACATGGAGGGGCTGGAGGGACATGGGGGGGATGGAGGGACATGGTGGGGACAGGGGGACATGGGACATGGGGACATGGAGGGGACATGGGGACAGGAAGAGGTTGGAGGGACCTGAAGGGGACAGAGGGATGTGGGGTGGGGGAACCTGGAAGTGTGGTGGGATGTGGTGGGACGTGGGGACATGAAGGGGCTGGAGGGACATGGTGGGGACAGGGGGACATGGGACATGGGGACATGGAGGGGACATGGGGTCAGGGAGAGGTTGGAGGGACCCAGAGGGGACAGAGGGATGTGGGGTGGGGGGACCTGGAAGTGTGGTGGGACGTGGTGAGATGTGGGGACATGGAGGGAGACATGGGGGGGTGTGGGGACAGGGGGACATGGGGACAGGGAGGGGTTGGAGGGACGTGGTGAACATGTTGGGGACAGGAGGGACAGAGAGACATGGGGACAGGGAACCTGGTGGGGATGGGGACTTGGGGATTTTGTCAGTTAGAGGGGGTGGTGACATGGGGGACTGGTGACAAGAAGGGGGTGCCACCCCTGTCCCCAGGAGTCCCCCAAGCTGCCGAGCGGCGCCTACGAGGGGGGGGCCCTGATCAAGGCCTCGGGGAAGTTGCTGCTGCTCCAGAAGATGCTGAGGAAGCTGAAGGAGCAAAACCACCGGGTGCTCATCTTCTCCCAGGTGGGACCCCCCTGGGACCCCCTCAGGGCACCCACAACCCCCCCAGGAGCCCCCCAGGGCGCCCACAACCCTCAAAACCCACCCAGCACCCAGGAACCCCCCCCACCCAGCTCTGCCTGGCTGCTCCCAGTCTGACCAGTCCCAGGTGCCCCCAGCCCTGCTGGCCTCTCCCAGTCTGACCAGTGCTGAGTGCCCCCAGCCCACCAGTCTCTCCCAGTATAACCAGTATGGGGTGCTCCCAGTCTGACCAGTCCCAGGTGCCCCCAGCCCCCTGGCTGCTCCCAGTCTAACCAGTCCTAGGTGCCCCCAGCCCCCTGACTGCTCCCAGTATAACCAGAATGAGGTGCTCCCAGTCTAGTCTGACCAAGGTGCCCCCAGCCCCCTGACTGCTCCCAGTCTAACCAGTTCCAGGTGCCTCCAACCCAGCTGGCCTGTCCCTGTCTGACAAGTCCCAGGTGCCCCCAGCCCCGCTGGCCTCTCCCAGTATAACCAATACAGGGTGCTCCCAGTCTGACCGGTCCTAGGTGCTCCAAGCCTACTGGTCTCTCCCAGTATAACCAGTATGGGGTGCTCCCAGTCTGACCAGTCCTGACTGCTCCCAGTCTGACCAGTCCCAGCTGCCCTCAGCCCACCAACCTCTCCCAGTATAACCAGTACGGGGTGCTCCTAGTCTGACCAGTGCCAGGCACCCCCCAACCCCCTCCCAGTCGCTCCCAGTCTAACCAGTGCCAACAGATGACCAAGATGCTGGACCTGCTGGAGGATTTCCTGGACTAACTAGGAGGGCTACAAGTACGAGCGGATCGATGGGGGCATCACGGGCGCCCTGCGCCAAGAGGCCATCGACCGCTTCAACGGTACCTGCAGCGGGGGACCCGGGCGTCCGGGGGGGACCCAGGCATCCGGGGGGAAACAAGGCATCCGGGGGGGAACCAGGAGTTCAGAATGGGATCCAGGCGTCCGGGGGGACCCGGGAGTTTGTGGAGAATGAGGTGTCCAGGGGGGACCCAGGAGTTCAGAGGGTGGACCCAGGTGTCCGGGGTGGACCCAGGTATCCGGGGGGACACTTGGGGGTGTTCCCATGTTGGGCTGCATCCCCTGACTCTGTGTGGGCAGCACCAGCAACTTGGGGAGTCCCGTGTTTGGGGGAGGTCCCGTTTTGAGGAGGGTTTCCCAGGCTTTGGGGGTGGAGTTTCCAGGTTTGGGGGGAGGGTTCCCAGGTGTGGGGGTGTTCCCGTGCTGGGCTGCACCCCCTGACTCTGGGGGGGCAGCGCCCGGGGCGCCGCAGG
>NW_009953949.1:18363-23224 GCF_000747805.2 Chaetura pelagica
TCTCCCCATCACCCCCCAGTGTCACTCACCTGGTCCCTGTCACCCCCTGAATGTTACCCACCTGGTCCCTGTCACCCCCCATTGTCACCCACCCAGATCCCTGTCACCCATCTTCTTCCCTGTCACCCAATGTCCCTGCTCTGGTTCCATGACCGCGTTCCACCCACCCCAACATCCCTCCTGATGTCCCCACTGCTGATGTCATGCTCTGATGTCCCCATCCCAACGTCCCCACCATGTCCCCCATCCCAACATCCCTGCTCTGATGTCCCCATCCCAACGTCCCCACCATGTCCCCCATCCCAACATCCCTGCTCTGATGTCCCCATCCCAACGTCCCCACCATGTCCCCCATCCCAACATCCCTGCTCTGATGTCCCCATCCCAACGTCCCCACCATGTCCCCCATCCCAACATCCCTGCTCTGATGTCCCCATCCCAACGTCCCCACCATGTCCCCCATCCCAACATCCCTGCTCTGATGTCCCCATCCCAACGTCCCCACCATGTCCCCCATCCCAACATCCCTGCTCTGATGTCCCCATCCCAACGTCCCCACCATGTCCCCCATCCCAACATCCCTGCTCTGATGTCCCCATCCCAACGTCCCCACCATGTCCCCCATCCCAACATCCCTGCTCTGATGTCCCCATCCCAACGTCCCCACCATGTCCCCCATCCCAACATCCCTGCTCTGATGTCCCCATCCCAACGTCCCCACCATGTCCCCCATCCCAACATCCCTGCTCTGATGTCCCCATCCCAACGTCCCCACCATGTCCCCCATCCCAACATCCCTGCTCTGATGTCCCCATCCCAACGTCCCCACCATGTCCCCCATCCCAACATCCCTGCTCTGATGTCCCCATCCCAACGTCCCCACCATGTCCCCCATCCCAACATCCCTGCTCTGATGTCCCCATCCCAACGTCCCCACCATGTCCCCCATCCCAACATCCCTGCTCTGATGTCCCCATCCCAACGTCCCCACCATGTCCCCCATCCCAACATCCCTGCTCTGATGTCCCCATCCCAACGTCCCCACCATGTCCCCCATCCCAACATCCCTGCTCTGATGTCCCCATCCCAACGTCCCCACCATGTCCCCCATCCCAACATCCCTGCTCTGATGTCCCCATCCCAACGTCCCCACCATGTCCCCCATCCCAACATCCCTGCTCTGATGTCCCCATCCCAACGTCCCCACCATGTCCCCCATCCCAACATCCCTGCTCTGATGTCCCCATCCCAACGTCCCCACCATGTCCCCCATCCCAACATCCCTGCTCTGATGTCCCCATCCCAACGTCCCCACCATGTCCCCCATCCCAACATCCCTGCTCTGATGTCCCCATCCCAACGTCCCCACCATGTCCCCCATCCCAACATCCCTGCTCTGATGTCCCCATCCCAACGTCCCCACCATGTCCCCCATCCCAACATCCCTGCTCTGATGTCCCCATCCCAACGTCCCCACCATGTCCCCCATCCCAACATCCCTGCTCTCATATCCCCATCCCAGCGACCCCACCATGTCCCTCACCCCAGCATCCCTGCTCTGATGTCCCTCACCCCAACGTCCCCACCACATCCTCATCCCAACATCCCCACCACGTCCCTCACCCCAACATCCCTGCTCTGATGTCCCCTCCCCTTGCCCCCCTGCCCCCAGGCCTTCAGCCGCGCCCACCGCATCGGCCAGGCCAACAAGGTGATGATCTATCGCTTCGTGACGCGCGCCTCGGTGGAGGAGAGGATCACCCAGGTGGCCAAGAGGAAAATGATGCTGACCCACCTGGTGGTGCGCCCGGGGCTGGGCTCCAAGGCTGGCTCCATGTCCAAGCAGGAGCTGGATGACATCCTCAAGTTCGGCACCGAGGAGCTCTTCAAGGATGAGAATGAGGGTCAGCGCCCAACGGGGGGGTGGTGGGACCCGTGGGTCATGTTGGGCCAGGCCAAGGCCACACTGGGTTATGTTTGGACCTTGTTGGGTCATGTTGGGCCCTGTTGGGTCATGTTGGGCCAGGCCAAGGCCACACTGGGTTATGTTTGGACCTTGTTGGGTCATGTTGGGCCCTGTTGGGTCATGTTGGGCCAGGCCAAGGCCACACTGGGTCATGTTTGGGCCTTGTTGGGTCACGTTGGGCCCTGTTGGGCCATACCAAGGCCACATTTGCCTATATTGGGCCACACCAAGGCCACGTTGGCCCCCCTTAGGCCAGCCCAAGACCCCGTTGGGTTATGTTGGGCCACACTGGGTCATGTTGGGCCGCACCAAAGCCATGTTGGGTCATGTTGGGCCACACTGGGTCATATTGGGCCCCATTGGGTCATGTTTGACCATACTGGGTGACACTGGGGCCCAGGCCAAGGCCCTGTTGGGTCATGTTGGGCCACACTAGGTCATGTTGGGTCATATTGGAACACACTGGGTCATGTTGGGTCACACCAAGGCCCCATTGGGTCATGTTGGGCCACACTGAGTGACCCTGGGGCCCGGGCCAAGGCCCTGCTGGGTGGTGGGAGGAGGTGGCCCCGGCCCAGGGGTGTCAGCAGTGTGTCACGGGTGCAGGGGACAACAAGGAGGAGGACAGCAGTGTCATCCACTACGACAACGAGGCCATCGCTCGGCTCCTGGACCGGAACCAAGATGCCACCGACGACGCCGACGTGCAGAACATGAACGAGTATCTGAGCTCCTTCAAGGTGGCCCAGTACGTCGTGCGCGAGGAGGACAAGGTGGGACACGGGGCCAGGGGGGCTGGGGGAGGAGATGGGAATGATGGAGGTGGTGGGGGTGGTGGAGGGGGTTGGAGTGGGGATGGTGGGGATGATAAGAGATAGAGATGATGGAAGTGGTGGGGTTGATGGAGGTGGCTGAGATGGGCATGATGGGGGTGGTGGGGATGATGGAGATGATAGAGCTGGAGATGAGGATGATGGAGATGTTTGGGATGCCGGTGGTGGACATGGTAGAGGTAGAGATAATGAAGGTGGTGGGGTTGGTGGAGATAGTGGGGATGGGGATGGTGGAGATGGTAGAGGTGGAGATGGTGGGGATGGTAGATGTGGCGATGATAGAGGTAGAGGTGATAGAGGTGGTGGGGATGGTTGAGATGAGGGTGATAGAGGTGGAAGCAAGATGGTTGAGGTGGAGATGATGGAGATGGTTGAGATGGGGATGATGGAGATGGTTGGGATGGGGGTGATGGACATGGTAGAGGTAGAGATGATGAAGGTGGTGGGGGTGATGGTGGGGGTGGGGATGGTGGAGATGGTAGATGTGGAGGTGATAGAGGTAGAAGTGATAGAGGTGGTGGGGATGGTTGAGATGAGGGTGATAGAGGTGGAAACAAGATGGTTGGTTATGGAGGTGGAGATGGTTGAGATGGGGATAATGGGGATGGTAGATGTAGAGATGATGGAGTTGGTGGGGATGGAGATTATGGAGGTGGTGGAGATGGTTAAGTTTGGGACAGTTGGTAGGATAATGGAGGTGGAGATGGTCAAGATAATGGAGATGGAGGTGATGGGGCTGATGAAGGTGATGGAGAAGATGGAGGTGAGGGCGTTGGTGGAGATGATGGAGGTGAGAGAAGATAAAGGTGATGGAGAAGAGGAAGAAGATGGAGATGAGGGAGAGGATGGAGAAGACTGAGATGATGGAGAAGATGGGAGGTGAGGGAGATGATGGGGAAGAGGAAGAAAATGGGGATGATGGAGGTGAGGGGCTGATGGAGATGATGGAGGTGAGAGGATGGAGAGAATGGAGAAGACTGAGATGATGGAGAAGATGAGAGATGAGCGAAGTGATGGGGAAGAGGAAGAAGATGGAGGTGGTGAAGCGGAGTTGGGGGAGATGGAGACATGGAGGTGCTGGTGGTGGGGCTGATGGAGGTGGTGCCACTGCCACCCTGGGGTGTCCCAGGGGTGTCCCAGAGGTGTCACCAAGGCCCCTGTCCCAGCAGATCGAGGAGATCGAGCGGGAGATCATCAAGCAGGAGGAGAACGTGGACCCCGACTACTGGGAGAAGCTGCTGAGGCACCACTATGAGCAGCAGCAGGAGGACCTGGCCAGGAACCTGGGCAAGGGCAAGAGGGTCCGCAAACAGGTCAACTACAATGATGCTGCCCAGGAGGACCAAGGTGGGCACTGGGAGGGCACTGGGAGGAGCTGGGAGAAGCCAGGAGGACCTGGTCAGGAATCTAGGCAAGGGGACATGGGTGCACAAGGAGATCTGATGCCCCCCAGGAGCACCAGGGTGGGCACTGGGGGGCACTGGGAGGAGTTGGGAGGGCACTGGGAGGAACTGGGAGGGCACTGGGAGAAGCCAGGAGGACCTGGCTTCTGAAATCTGGGCAAGGGGACATGGGTGCTCAAGGAGATCTGATGCCCTGCAGGAGCACCAGGGTGGGCATTGTGAGGCACTGGGAGGAACTGGGAGGAGCTGGGAGGGATCTGGTCAGGAATCTAGGCAAGGGGATGTGGGTGCACGAGGAGATCTGATGCCCCCCAGGAGCACCAGGGTGGGCACTGGGGGGCACTGGGGAGAGCAGGGGGCACTGGGAGGGCACTGGTCAGACTGGGGGGGCACTGGTCAGACTGGGAGGCACTGGTCAGACTGGGCTGCTCCCCCAGACAACCAGTCCGAGTACTCGGTGGGCTCGGAGGAGGAGGACGAGGACTTTGACGAGCGGCCCGAGGGTGAGTGACCCCTGTGCCCCCCCGGGACCCCCCCCGTGTGTCCCCGTGTGTCCTTCCCCCCGTCCCCCCCATGTCCCCTCTCTGTGTCTGTCCCCCCATATCTGGAGTGACACTGGGGGGCTCAGGGTGTCCTGAGGGGGGGCTCAGGGTGCTGGG
>NW_009953949.1:24044-25620 GCF_000747805.2 Chaetura pelagica
ATCCCCTCAATGTCCCTGTGTCCCCACATTCCCCCACGTCTCCCAGTGTCCCCCAATGTCCCCCCACATCCCCTCATGTCCCCCCAGTGTCCCCATGTCCCCCCTTGTGTCCCTCAGTGTTCCCCTGTCCCTCCAGTGTCCCCGTGTCCCCCCACACCCCCCAGTGCCCCCCGTGCCACATGATGAGCCCTTACTCAGCCGAGCGCCTTCGCTGTCGGTTTCCTGGGGAGCGGCCGAGCCCGTGTCCCCCTCACCCCGACACAGAGTCACCCCCGGGGTCCCCACGTCCCCCTGGGGGGCTGGGGCTGGCCCAGGGGACACCAGAGTGGTGACAGGACCTGGCCAGAGCTGGCACAGCTGGGACAGGCGCTGTGACGAGGGGACAGGCTGATGGCACAGGGGCTTTCTGGGGACACTGGGGACTCTGGGGACATCAGGGACATGGGAACACTGGGGACATCAGGGACACTGGGGAGAGGGACCCCAGGGGACAGGGACTGTGGGGACAAGAGCTGTGGAGACAGGGACATCTTGAGATAAGGGACACTGGGGACGAGGGTGTAAGGGGACAAAAGGACCTTGGGGACAGGGATGTTTGGCACAGGGTCTGTGGGGACAAGGGTCTGAGCAGACAAAAGGATCCTGGGGACAAGGGACCCTGGGGACAGGGTCTGTGAGGACAAGGGACTCTTGGGACAAGGGACCCTGGTGACAGGGTCTGTGGGATCAGGGACCCTGGGGACAAGGATCTAAGGGGACAAAAAGACCTTGGGGACAAGGGACCCTGGGGACAGGGTCTGTGAGGACAAGGGACCCTGGGGACAAGGGTCTGTGAGGACAAGGGACTCTGGGGACAAGGGACCCTGGTGACAGGGTCTGTGGGATCAGAAACCCTGGGGACAAGGATCTGAGTGGACAAAAGGACCTTGGGGACAAGGACTCTGGGGCCGGGGTCTCTGGGGATAAGGGACCTTGGGGACAGGAACCCTGGGGACAGGGTCTGTGAGATCAGGGACCCTGGGGACAAGGATCTAAGGGGACAAAAAGACCTTGGGGACAAAGGACCCTGGGGACAGGGTCTGTGAGGACAAGGGACCTTGGGGACAAGGGTCTGTGGGGACAAGGGACTCTGAGGACAGGAACCCTGGGGACAGGGTCTGTGAGATCAGGGACCCTGGTGACAAGGGTCTGAGCAGACAAACGGACCTTGGGGACAAGGGACCTTGGGGTCCCTCGGGTCTGTGGGGACAGGGACCCTGGGGACAAGGGTCTGAGCAGACAAACGGACCTTGGGGACAAGGGACCTTGGGGTCCCTCGGGTCTGTGGGGACAGGGACCCTGGGGACAAGGGTCTGAGCAGACAAAAGGACCTTGGGGACAGGGATGCTGGGGACAGGGACCCTGGGCTCGAGGTCTATGGGGACAAGGGACCCTGGTGCCAAGGGAGCCCGGGGCTGGGGTCCCTGGGGACAAGGGCCAGGGGTGGTTGGTGGCCCTGAGCGTGTCCCCCAGGGCCTACGTGTCCCTGTTCATGCGGCACCTCTGCGAGCCGGGGGCCGACGGCTCCGAGACCCTC
>NW_009953949.1:27204-27583 GCF_000747805.2 Chaetura pelagica
AGGTCTCCCCTCAGCTCCTTTGCTCCAGGCTGGACACCCCCAGCTCCCTCAGCTGCTCCTCACAACTTCTCCAGACCCTTCTCCTGCTCCTCCAGACCTTCTTCTTGTTCTCCAGCCCCTTTTCCTGCTCCCCAACCCTGTCCCCAACCCTGGTCTCTTTGTCCTCCTCCCTGTCCCCAAACCCTGTCCCCAATCCTGTCCCCCTCCCTGTCCCCCTCTCTGTCCCCAGCCCTGTCCTCTCTGTCCCCAGCCCTGCCCTCATTCTTGTTCCCCTCTCTTTGTCCCCTCTCTCCCTGTCCCCATCCTTGTTCCCTTCTTTTGTCCTCCCTGTCCCCTCTCTCCTTGTCCCTTCTGTCCCCCTCTCCCCACCATTTTCCCC
>NW_009953949.1:27685-27992 GCF_000747805.2 Chaetura pelagica
CCCCGTCCCCAGGTGAGGGCAGCGAGGCCGAAGGGCCCTGCAAGGGGGAGGATGAGGAGGGACCCGGTGCCCGGGACCCCCCTGAATCTGAGGGGACCCCAGCCCGTGAGGAGAGAGGTGAGACCCCCCCGGGGGGCACAGGCATCCAGGAGACCCCAGGTGTTCGGATGTTGTTTCCTCCCCCACCCCAGGGGTCCTAGGTGCCCCCCTTGCTACCTTGGGGGACTCAGGCATCCAGGAAAACTCCCTGGGGAACCCAGGCATCCGGGAGACCCCCCCTGCCAGGGGGACCCAGGTGTTCGGGTGC
>NW_009953949.1:28637-30523 GCF_000747805.2 Chaetura pelagica
GGGATGGGGACACAGGGGACAGGGGGGGGAAATGGGGAGGGGGAGGAGTGGGACAGAGTGGGAAGGTAGTTGGGGGATGGGTGGGCTAGGATGGGGACCTGGGATGGGGACAGGGTGGGGACACGGGGGATGGGCTGTGACCCCTACCCTGTGGTGTCCCCTGATCCCTGGTGTCCCCTGGGCTGTGTCCCTTGTCCCTGGGGTATCCCTTGTCCCATGGTGTCCCCTGGGTGGTGTCCCCTGCCCCGTGGTGTCCCCTGACCCTTGGTGTTCCCTGGGTCGTGTCCCCTGACACGTGGTGTCTCCTGTCCCCTGCTGTCTCCTGACTCTTGCTGTCCCCTGCTGTCCCCTGACCCCTGCTGTCCCTGTGTCCCCAGAGCTGCACACGCTGTGGCAGAACGAGGAACGCGCTGCCGTCTCCTCGGGCCGACTGGCCGAGATCTGGCACCGGCGCCACGACTACTGGCTGCTGGCTGGGATTGTGCTGTATCCACCCGGATGCCTGGGTCCCCCCCGGATACCTGGGTTCCCCCCTGGATGCCTGGGTCCTCCCTGGGGACATTGGGGATGGGATAAGGGGGTGACATGGTGACAGGGTCACTCGGTGATGGGTTGACCTGATGACAAGTGACACAGTGAGAGGTGACAGTCCTTGGCTCTGTGTGTGGGATAAGGGGGGTGAGGGGACATTTGGGATGGGGTGAGGGGGTGACACGGGGACAGGGTGACCTGGGGAGGGGGTGCCAGGGTGCCCAGGTGACCCAGGGAGGGGATGTCAGGGTGCCCAGGTGAAAGTCCTTAGCGGGCAGACACGGCTCCGTGTGCTGGATAAGGGGGGTGAGGAGGTGACAGGGGGACAGGATGACCCGGGGAGGGGGTGACACAGGGACAGGTGACCCGGGGAGGGGGTGCCAGGGTGCCCAGGTGACCCAGGGAGGGGATGTCAGGGTGCCCAGGTGAAAGTCCTTAGCGGGCAGACATGGCTACGCGCGCTGGACCGACATCCAGAACGAACGTCCCTTCTCACTCCTCCTCACCCCACTTAAGGGGGAGGCCGCCAAGGGGAACTTCCTGGAGATGAAGAACAAGTTCCTGGCCCGGAGGTTCAAGGTCAGACAAGGGCACGGGGGGCACCAGGGGTTGCACAAGGGTTCCTGGGGTTCTTAGGTTCCTCCTCACCCTCATTTTGTCCCCTCCCCAGTTCTTGGAGCAGCTCCTGGAGCAGCTCCCAATGATTGATGAACATCTTCCTTGGGTTCCTTGGGTTCTTGGATCCCCCCTCACCCCACTTTATCCCCCCCCAGCTCCTGGAGCAGTTCCTGGTGTTGGAGGAGCATCTCGTTGGGTTCTTACGTCCCTTCTCACTCCTCCTCACCCCACTTTATCCCCCCCCAGCTCCTGGAGCAGTTCCTGGTGTTCGAGGAGCATCTCGTTGGGTTCTTACGTCCCTTTGCACCCCTCCTCACCCCACTTTATCCCCCCCCAGCTCCTGGAGCAGGCCCTGGTGATCGATGAACATTTCCTTGGGTTCTTAGCTGCCCCCTCACCCTACTTTATCCCCCCCCAGCTCCTGGAGCAGGCCCTGGTGATCGATGAACATTTCCTTGGGTTCTTAGCTGCCCCCTCACCCCACTTTATCCCCCCCCAGCTCCTGGAGCAGTTCCTGGTGTTGGAGGAGCATCTCGTTGGGTTCTTACGTCCCTTTTCACTCCTCCTCACCCCACTTTATCCCCCCCCAGCTCCTGGAGCAGTTCCTGGTGTTGGAGGAGCATCTCGTTGGGTTCTTACGTCCCTTCTCACTCCTCCTCACCCCACTTTATCCCCCCCCAGCTCCTGGAGCAGTTCCTGGTGTTGGAGGAGCATCTCGTTGGGTTCTTACGTCCCTT
>NW_009953949.1:39467-41550 GCF_000747805.2 Chaetura pelagica
GTGGAAGTTGGGGGGGTCCAGGGGTGGTGGGGAAGGGCCCTGAGGGTTTTTTTTGGGTGTGAGTAAGTTCTGAGTAACCTGTTTGTAACCTCTGAGTAACCTCTCAGTAACTTCTAACCTTTGACTAATCAGTTACACCTGAGCACTCTCTGGGTAACCTCTAATCTCTGAGCGACCCCTTAGTGACCTCTGAGTAACCCCTTCATAAGCTCTGAGTAACCCTTTAGTAAGCTCTGAGCAATCTCTCAGTAACTTCTAAGCTTTGAGTAATCAGTTACACCTGAACACTCTCTAGGTAACCTCTAACCTCTGAGTAAGCTCTGAGTAATCCCTGAGTAATCTCTTCGTAACCTCTTAGTAACCCCTGAGTGATCAGTTACGCCTGAGTAGTCTCTGGGTAACCCCTGAGTAACCTCTGAGCAACCTCTTAGTAACTTCTGAGTAACCCCATAGTAAGATCTGAGTAATCCCCAAGTAACCTCTTAGCAGTCCCTGAGTAATCAGTTACTCCAAGTAGTCTCTGTGTAACCCATGAGTAACCTCTTAGTAACCTCTGAGCAACCTGTTTGTAACCTCTTAATAATCCCTGAGTAACTTCTAAACTTTGAGTAATCAGTTACCCCCGAGTACTTTCTTGGTAATCCTGAGTAATCGCTAAGCTCTGAGTAACCTCTGAGTAATCAATTAGTAACTCCTGAGTACTTTCTGAGCTCTGAGTACTCTAAGCTCTGAGTCACCCCTCAGGAACCTCTAAGCTCTGTGTAACCTCTGAGTGAGCTCTAAGTAACCTGTTAGTAACCTCAGTCAGCTGTAACCCCTGAGTAACCTATAAGTAACTGCTAAGTCAGCTCTAAGCTCTGAGTACGGTCTGAACAAGCTCTGACTAACCTGTAAGTAACCTCTGTGTAAGTTGTGAGCTCTGAGTAACCCCTGCAGAAGCTCTGAGTAACCCCTGATTAACCTCTGAGTAAGCTCTAAGCTCTGAGTGAGGTTTGAGTAAGGTCTGAGTAACCTGTAAGCAAGCTCTGAGCAAGCTCTGAGTAAGCTGGGGTGCAGGTTTGGGGCATGGGGGGGTGGTGGGGGGGGAGACTGGGGGAGTCTCTGTCGCTTTGCTCTGAGGTGTAAGTGTGGAGTATCTGTGGTGTAAACCTGTAGTAGGGCACTAGGACCTGCCACCTCTGTGTGTAGCTGGAGTGTTGCAGGGGCCAGGAAGGAGGGGAATAGACCCTGAGTATCCCCCACGTAGCCCCTAAGTAGCCCCCAAGTATCTCCTGAGTAGCCCCTGAGTAGCCCCGTGGCCATAGTATCCCCAGTTGATGCAGCCCCAGGGTAGGAACAAAGGATGAGGATGCCCAGAGTAGCTCTGAGGTGGTTAGAGGATCCCTGGAGTATCCTTGGAGTAGCTGGAGTGTGTCTGGGGAGCATCCCTGGAGTATCTACAGGGTGCCTGAGGGTGCCTGGAGTATCTCTGGTGTTGTTGAACCTGGAGTGACTCTGGTGTGTCTGGAGTATCCCTGGAGTATCCCCAGTGTAAGGGCAGCCCAGACCCTCAAGTGCCAGAGCTTGGAGTGGCTCTGGGGTCTGGAAGGTGTAAACCTGGAGTAATCTGGTGTGTCTAGACAGAGCTGGAGGATTTCAAAAGTAAACCTGGAGTAGCTCCAGAGCATTTAGGGAGTATCCTTGGAGGAAAGAGCCTGAATCTCTCCACTGTGTGTAAGGAGCACGTCTGGAGTAGGGCAGGAGTAAAGCTGGAGTAGGAAGGGAACATACCTGGAGTAGAACAGGAGTACATCTGGAGTAGGGAGCACATCTGGAGCAGGGCAGGAGTAAACCTGGATCCAGGAAGGGAACATATATTGAGTAGAACAGGAGCACATCTGGAGTAGAGGGCACATTTGGAGTAGGACAGGAGCACATCTGGAGCAGGGGACACACCTGGAGTAGGGCAGGAGTAAACCTGGAGTAGAACAGGAGCACCCCTAGACTAAGTATCACACCCCCCAGTACCTCCCACTCCTCCCTGGTGCATCCCTGGAGTATCCCTGGAGTTCTCCTCTCACACCCCCCCCCCTTCAAAGCAATT
>NW_009953950.1:0-5329 GCF_000747805.2 Chaetura pelagica
CCATGGGGCACATTTGTGCCTTTACATCCCATACCGTATGTCCTGAAAGATAAGATACCATTAATTTTGTTTTATAGACTCAAATACTGTGACTCTTATAGTGTATTCATTCCATAGGTTGCTTTATGAATATTCTGTTCATAAGGATTTCAAACAGCTAAGATGATATATTTAAAATAACATTTTATCCAGAAAGATTATCCATGTATCCATGTCTCCTCATTTTATTCACACAAGCAGTGCTGGTACAGAGTTGACACATAATATATTTATTAAATCCAAACTATGATGGCAGCTAAGGACTGTGTTACAGTATTTTCATATTTTTCTTTTATATTTATTTTTATTTGTGCAGGCACAGATTCAGGTTTACCAGGACTCACTTATTTTTTGTTACTCCTTCATTTTCTCCTCACCTCCATTACTTTCAGCTTTTGCACATGGTGTTCTTCTTCCTCATGGAAAGGCCTATTTGAGGTAGCAGGAATCTTTTCTGGTTCAGGAACAGGAACAGCTGACTGCATCACTATTTGCAGATCTAATATATCACTTTACAATACCTACCTTTAAAAAAAACCATTTTCCATATATAAGCAAACAGATTAATTACCATACAAGGGATAAATCATACATGGAAGTCTCTCTCACAGATCACAGTATCTCTAAGATTGCGAACACCTTTTTAACTTTTTTTTTTTTGGAGAGGAGTAGGAAGAGGACTAGTAAAAATATGTTATTACAGTTAACATGAAGCAAACTTTTCCAGCTGAAGAAAAGCAAGAAAATTAATACACTAAAAATTTGGCATATGCAGTTATTGAACCAAGAAAACGGTAAAACTCACCACTGACAATTAGAGAAAAAATTGTTTAAAATCTTAGCATCTGGATTCTTGGTTTTTTTTATTTACTTTGGCTTTTATATTAGGTACAAGTCATAAATGTTATGTTATTAATGAATGCCTGGATCTGTTACAGTCCTTGAAAACTATGCTTTTTAACACTGTAATGCTAGAATACACCCCTTAACATATGATACATATGGCACTAACTTTATTCTGTCTCACAGCTTATTGACATTACCCTAATGCTATTGTGCTAAAGAAAACTCTTTCAGATGAAATGCATTTCTCACATATAGCAAATGCTTCCCTAATCAATATACTAAGAAGTGATCTAATGAAAAAAAAAGGGGAAAACCGTCCCTTCTTCTCTCTTTGAGGGAGACTAATCTGAGAATGAGGAATAGGAGAGAAGGAGAAAACAGATGAATGGGTCTTAATGGAAAGGTATATCTAATAAATAAATTACAAACTTGCAGCGAATGAATTGTAACTGAAACAAAATGAAATTCCAGAAGCAGTGTGCAGATACCACAAGTAGGCCTATAAAGTAGCCAATAAAGAATATTTTAAAAAAACCCCACAATTATCACAAGTAATAACCAACAGAAAGCATGAAATATAAATTTCATAGTGTTCTTATTACTTAAGTCAAACTTTTTACCAGGGGTATTCCCACTCATGGATGGTTTCTTTAATTTTTGCCATTACTCCACATCCAATCAGAGAATTCAGATGACACAGAAATGCAATACAAGAATGGGAGTAATCTTGGAAATCACAAGAAGCATCTTTCCATTGTCCACACCTAATGCAAGTTATGCAACAGAAAGCAGTAGTGTGTCAGTGAGTAAAAGAGTGAATAGACAATGTAAATTATAAGAGTTTTACTTTCTGGGAGCTGTATTTCTAGTGTGGATTTCATAAGGTGCTTCCAGGCACTTTAATTTTTTATAAAGAATGTGTGAGGAAAAATTAGGTGCTGTGAAATGAGTTCCACAGTTAAGAAAGGGCATCTAAGCAGAACAATAAGCACTACTGAAAAGAAAATGGGTTTAAATTTCTCCCTATTCATCAGACACAGAATTAAGGAATCACACATCTTTCTGCTGCCCATTAAATTTTTGAGGCTAGTGACACTATTAGTCTCCTATGGATCCCCTCCACTTTCTGAGCAGGTGGCAGCTGTTTCATCATGTCCAAAAGTGCAAAATTAGCTTAAATAGTTAGAATAGTCAAACAAAAATGTAACAACTCTGCGTATAGCTGGGAATCCAGTGGGCAAACTGCTTTCTTTGGCTTGCAGGCAGAGAGCTGTGTTTTGTAGGGTAGTTTCACAAGAGGAATTCATCATGGTGTTCCCTGTAGGATACAGTGAAATAAAACAAGTCTTAGAGTCAAAAGAGATGTAAATGGTGGCAGGAATACACGTTCCTCAAGAATAACAGAAGAGTGTTAACAGCTGTCCAAGAGTCTGTAGGAAAATAACAAGTGGGTAGCTTTTGGCAAAGAGAAGACTGTACTTCAGACTGTTTGCTTTGATATATTTGTTTAAAAGAATAGTAACAATAAAATAGTCTGAAATAATCAGTACTAAGCAACAAGATTTGGGATAAATGAGATGGCAAATAACCGCTTTTAATATCCATTTAAATTATAATGACCATTAATGGACAAAATTGCATATATTCACAACTTTCTTGAAATTGAGTTGAAGAACAGGATTATTGTAGGCACTAATGTGACATTTTCTCTACTTAAGACCTGCATGTAAAAAATGTCAAGGTATAAAGATTTAGAAGGGTACAAGGACAACTTAAAAACACTAAGAAAAAGCTTGGGATTTTATAAACTTTTCTATTTTTTTACACTACCCCACCCCTCTGAAATGCTGGGGTGTGCCTGTCTATGTGGTTCAGTAGCTCTTGATTACCCCAGTTTAAATAAAGCATCTGTCAATATTCCCATTAAAGTCTCCATCAGCTCTAAGCAAAACCACAGATCCATCTGGAGTTCAGCATGGCCACCTTCAGTTAGGAGCCCTTTTCCTTCCTCTATTGCTAACAGATTACATATGGCCCAGTTTAAAAGTCATGTGGGGTTTCTGTGGGAACTGCATCCACACTGGCTGGGTCCCACTGCAGCTGCCTAGTAACAATCATTAATGGGACACAGAGGGAAATAATACAACTTCCAGATTTAATTTCCATAGTGGTGTCCAAGTCCAACACAGAGTAACACCTCTTTCCTTCCCACCCTGGCTCTGCTTTGCAACCTCCGTGGGACTCTGCCCCTGAAGCTCCAAAGATGGGTAGGGAAACTGGGGTCTCCCAGCAGCAGTGTGTCTGCCCTACCACCTCCAGCACATCAGGTATATCTTTATAGGAAAATGTGAGGTTAATTCACTTTGTCACGTAGAGGACTCTTCCAGCACTTAAGTAGGGACTGACTATCCAAACACAGTCTTTCCTTATGCTCAGGTGAAAGGAAAAAACATTATCATTTGGTAATGTGGTTTAATCAGCTTCTCAGATTTATGTGCCTAGTTTGGGAGTGTGCACTGATCACCACCATCTCCTAACCAAGGTATGAGAAACTACAGAAGTGCAACTGGTGCAAGGCACTGACTCATTTATTTCCCAAAAACATTAGGATTGTGACTGTCACTTTATCTTTGCAAAGATTACACCTAACACAGTCTGAAACTGCCAAGGCAGGATATGGACCACAAATATCCTTTCACACAATGAAATAGCAAGGCTTTGGCATTCATGTTCAAAGCATCAGAGCAGCTGGAGGTGTGAGTGGGAATGCCTTAGTAAAGGACTGCTGTGTGCTTAGCCATGTTCAGCAACACAGTTGTTACAAAGGAATTCGAGTCAGACTACTTCATTCTCCAGTTTTCTCTCTCCTGCTCATCTCTGCATGTGTGTTTGTCATTGTCTCACTACCTTGCACCTCCCCAATTTAGTTTTCACAGCAGGAATCACTACTGTGTGTTTGTTTGTTCTGCATATAAAACACTGCATGTTTTATTCAGTTATGTCATTAGCAAATATGCATGCTATGGGCAAGCAATTACAGAATTCAGCAGTTTTATAGGGGAAACTGCAATGAGGCTGTGTGTTGTGGTTGCCTGCTGGGCAAGACCCCCAACTAATGGGTTTATGGGACTTGTACGGTCACATGAAGTTTGGAAGCTGCCTGATGCTTCTATGGAAAATTCTGTAATTGCCACATGTTCACAATGTATATTCACACCATTAAAATCCTTACTTACTATGGCTGAAATGTGTCCATGTAAAGTGGAAGCATGCAAACTGTGTCATATTTAAGCATACATTAGGAGACTAGGCTGAACACAGTTGTAAAAGTACAAAGTTGTAGTGTAAACTGTCCTTCTTGTATGGGAAATTTAATGACAGAATTCAAGACCAGTACCCAAGCAAGTCAATGAGTAGTGCAGAAAAGGCATCAGTTACTACTCTGGTTTGGTTTGGTGGGTTTTTCAGTAGCTGGGGAAGGGCCCCAGGAGTGGCTCTGGTAAGAAGCTGAGAAGCTCTACTGCTTCAAACCCAGCCAAGGAGACATTAGAGGGACAATAGATGCGCCTCAGCCATTAACATACGAAAGAACTGATACAACACCTTGAGCAGAGAGGCACTTAAAGGAGAAGAGCTGTGCTGGGGAAGGAGAGCAGTGCCGGTGGTTGGTAAGGAAGAAGGGGAAGAAGGTGCCAAGCCAAAGTTTCCCTGCAGCCCATGGCGAGATGGCAGCTGTGCCCCTGCACTCATGGAGGAACGTGGTGGAACATTCCCTGGAGGTGCCAGGAGGGGGGAACTTGGCCACTGGACTTGGATTTTGTGGCCAGTGGATTTGCTGCCTGTGAACTCTGATTGCTCAGCTGTGGAAGCCCCCGGTGCCAGGGGAGGTGGCTGTTCCTGAAGGAGCCCCTGACTCTGTGGGAAGCCCAGGCTGGAGCAGCTCCGGACCTGGTGGGAAGGACTCATGAAGGAGAGGTTCCTGGAGGACTCTCTGCCATGGGAGGAACCCTGTGGGGGAACAAAGGGATTTGGGCCCGGGAAGAAGGGAGGGGTGGGGTAACATATGCAAGCCCTGCTCTGTGTGTGTCTGTGTCCTGGGTGTATGTGATGAGTGTGAAATTAAATTATTATTTTTTCCCCAAGCTAAGTCTGTTTCGCCTGGGGCCTTAATCGGTGAAGAACCTCCTTGTCCTTTGTCTCGACCCAAGAGCCTTGTCCTCCTCATCCCAGAGTGTGCGGGGAGGGTCGGAGGGGGAGTTAAGTGAGAGGCCATGGGGCTGTTCCTGTGTTGTGTTGTGCCCAAACCACGACACTGTTGGCAAGCCAGGCAGGAGAGAGACAAGGAACCACAACAGTTACCCAGGGCATCAAAATCAATTTAAACAAAAGTGCTGCAGAACTGGAGCATGGTATTTAAAAGAGCAACATCAACACATGTAAAAGG
>NW_009953950.1:5343-6444 GCF_000747805.2 Chaetura pelagica
TAGGGAAAAGTACCTTTTTTGGACCAATTATTCTTCAGCACATTTAAACTCAGAGTTAAATTTTTACATCTGCTTTTGAAAGCTCCTGTAAATAAGAGGTTGTAGTGGAAACAACGGCACAGATTTAAATTGTACAGTCATGCAAGCATATATCATTATAATAAGCAAATGCTTATTTCTGGAAATGTGCACATGGTTTGAGGATGAAGACTGGAGATCCATCTTCATTTCTGCTGGGAGCCATTGCTTTTAGGTTTCTGCAAAGGAGAAACAGGCAAGCACTTACTTTGTAATAGTGATTTTGTTTCTAGCCATCTGGGGTGTTTAGTGTGCAAATCCAATTTCCTGTGGAGTGTGTAATTTTGTTTTCCATTTTTTTAATTCTGATAAATAACAGTTTGATGTGCAAGGTGGTATTGTAGTTCTTTGTATCATCGTAAATCATCATAATCCTGATCCAAAAACAGCTCAGCACAATGCCCATCACACTGAAGTCAGCTGAATCCTTGTACGTATGAAATCAAGCTGCCTGTTGGTTCAGAACCTCAATTCATTTTCATAACTAGAGTGCTGACCCTTCTCACAATGCACATGTTAAATACAGACACCAGAAATGCACTTTTATTTGGTCATAATTGTGAATATCAAGTATATTCTTGCTCATAGATCGAATTCCTTCAAAACTAAATTAAAAAAAAACCAAAACAGCAGCTTTTTAAAAATGAGCTGTAAGAACTGCTCACTGAATTTGAGTGGAATCCCTCAGAACCACATAAATGTCTGACTAAGCATTTGCTAAATATGATCTAGAACTGTAGAATATCAGTATCAGAAATCATCATTCAGACAATATTCTGAACTCAGATTCCATGATGTGAATCACTGTGTTTACTGTTTTAAAAACTGAAATATTCATACTCTCACATATTTAAATTATTTCAGTAAGAGGAATACAACTTTCAAATATTCTACTTACTGATTTTTGAGTGCTTTTTTTTTGAGTTTACAATGAAGATAAATAATAAACCCCAATTTTTCTAAAACTCTGAGAAACTTTTTCACAGTATGGTCCTTCCTACTGTCTCCACCTAGACTTAGAGG
>NW_009953950.1:6455-11553 GCF_000747805.2 Chaetura pelagica
TTTCCCTACCCATTTCTAAAAATTCTGATCAAACTGAGTTATAACCTCTCCTTTAACAACATCGTTTCTTATTCCAATAATTTAATTTCTGAAGATCATTAGTAGAATAAAATATTCTCATGCAGATTTGTTTATAGCAACAAAAGCAGTAACTCTGGCTCATGCTCAGTTATAGTGAGGCTAAACTACGCTGGTATACCCAGCATGTGAGGACTTCTCCAGCATAGCAGACCATCACTGAAAACCAGCACACATCTACTGTATGGCTAATCAGCTGGTGTCAAAGGAAGCATAGCAGCTAATGGATTCCACAAACATGCTGGCTTCTGAAGCATCCTCTCAGAGCTTTTTACAATTGCCATAAATTTTTCTGCCCTGTGGTATTTAAACCCAATTAACCCACTTGTTTTTCTCTTTCCATACTGGTGAATACAAATCAGTAGGGACCACCTTTCCAAGTAAGAGTTTCTATGGTATGTTACCAGTTCAAAACTGGAGTCACTACATATCCTCTGTGCAGGGTATCGGTAGCAAAGGCATGTGGTAAAGGTGTTACAGACAACAAATGAGAGTATACAAATAGTACTGATCCTATATGTTCAGAAAAGTTATATGTACTTACAGTCTGTATTGAATGTTTTGCTTGTATAAATACACATAGCAAACTTTAAAAAAATAACATGCATCCATCATAAAGATTGATTGACAAAACAATACCTCATACAGACTAAGTCACATTTAATAAAAAGTACTTCCTTAGTCTTGTTTGTGACATATTGCCAGAGTTCGTAAAAGAACTGATTGCTTTATTTTAATATGGTCTGTCCTCATGATTATGCACAAATGCAATTGGATTCATTATTCCCTAGCAAAGCACGTGTCATTGCTTGGATTAGATAAGGGCTTAATTGCTATTTCTGCCAGATTGGGAAAGAGAATGGAACATTCAGATCCTCACCAGTGCTACCATGGGACAAGCCTTGCAGCATTAATTAGTAAACAGTCACATAGTGAATTATATTCAACCTGCCTTGACTCCAGAGAGGACACAGTAATGCTGCATCCAACCCAAAATGAAATCTTGGATGATGTCATGATTATATGCAGCCTGCAAGAAGTTTCACACTCATACACTGTCCAAGCTAAATACAGATGAATTGTGTACAAATGGATCAGGTCACAGATCCCAGAATGAGTTGATATAAACTGTTTCAAATAATTTCATATGAAGTAAAGTTCTCACGTACTAACAACTGTTAGATTTTCCTTCCATTCTAATACAGATGGATAAATCTAGAATAAATAAACAAATACACCCTTCAACACAGGAATGTTCCTGTAGTACCTACAAGTCTATACGAGCTTCGTGTTATTCACAGTTCACAATCTACAAGTAGGAAAGACAGGAAGAAAACAGAAGTTACAGTATTATCCATCAGTTCTAGCAGTTACATGATCACAGACATTGTATGCTGGCATGGATTTCTTTCTTCATGGTCCCATGCGGTGGCTCAGAATAAAAATTTGACTGTACATTGCAACTCCTCAACAAGTTCATTTCAAGGGGTTTAGGTGAAGCACAGGCTGCAGGTCATAAATAATTTCTACAGTATTTCCTATGCTTTTCCTGAGTGACCAAAGGCAAGACAACTGACAAAATTACTCTTAGTCTTTCTCCCTTAGTGTCTACTTAGGCAAGAGGAAGCTTACAGCTACTTTACCCCTGATTTTGAGTGAGATCTTAGTGATGGTAAAAAGAGTCCTACTCTCCGTCCATGCTGTACTGGAGATGATGTTTTTTCCCTATGTCTAAAAAAACAAAACTAAAATAATTTAGATACTGCCTTTCAAGTCTAGCTATTCTGCCATTCCTTCTCCTTCAGCAGCTTCTCAGAAAGGCTTGGATCATTCAGCTGTCTACAAGACACAACAGGCTCATTCAATTAATTATCTTTTCACTTGAACAGCCTATAAAAAAATTAAAAAAAAAATAAGGCTCTGCTGTTCGATTTACCCCAAACATTTGAACTCAAGGCAGATAAGTTCTATTCAATCCTCCAGCCATTATGTATCCTCAGCTTTTATCAAGACCCTATATTTAAAATATTGGAAAAACTGTACAGGAAGCACTGCTTTTCAGAAAACACCAGTGAATTAGTGAATCTGCCAGCATCTGGTTAACTTCAAGTATTTATTGCATTTCTTACAACATAGACCATTTCTAGGATATTTTCAACTTTTTACATTCTGTTCTTTCCAGACACATGACAGAGAATGACATAATCTAGAGTTTTATAATCAATTAATCTTGTTATGAGTAATAATTTAAGTGATTCAACTTTTGGTTGGTGCATTTACAAACCTGTTTCTCTTAGTTATTTCTTTCAATCCCTTAATAAATATTATTTTTAACTATGGATTATATTTACTATGTCATCTAATACCAACTGCAATTGCATAAGCATTTGAAAAGAAAATTTGTGCTAAGCCTGAAACAGAACACCAGATATGAACACTCTTAAAAAAAATTTCTGGCTCCCATTCCAGTTACTACATGCTATACTTATATTTTGCTGAAGTACAGATTCATCTCCGTAAAAAAGGAGACAAGTGCAGCATATGTTCCTGCAAGGCTTTCCATATTTTGTTGCAGCTGCTGTAAGAACCTTCTGATACAACAACTGATGCTACAGTCTACACAGAAAAAGATCCACAGTCATACAGATCCTATCTGAAATAGCATGCAGAAGGATATAACAGCTTGGTCATAAGCCCTTACTCAGATTGGCAGTTCAGCCTTTTGCAGCAAACTTATGTACTAGAAAAACTGATACACTAAACAGGGTGTGCCAGGGATCCACACCGTGATGCAGAGTGAATGTGTAGCCAGCATCATCACTAATTCCACTGATGTACTACTAAAGGTCAGGGCAAGGTGTAAAATTGACATTCTGGAATAGAACTTTCTTGGTAGAAGTTTTGCTGCAGTGCCAGAAAGACACAGGTTTTTCTATGAAACTGGAGATAGTGTACAAAACTGCTAGGATAGGACTTCTCAGGAGGCAATTGCCATATGACTTCTGAAGACACGCAGCCTGCTCAGTCTCTTACATAAGGAGGCTGGGGAACTTCCCTGGCACCAGGTGCTTCATCATGCACAGGCTTGAGACTTTGCTAATTATAGGTGCCCAGAGTGGCACAAATTCCATAAAGATATTCAGAGATTTCCATTGATCTTTTAAAGTTGCTGTCCTATAAACACTAAGTCCAAATCTGACATTTTTGCAGACATTTCCAATGTGCTCCGAGCCTCTGATTGTCAGTGTGCAGCAACTGGTCATTAATATTTCTAACACTTTATCTAATTTTAATTATCTATCTTTAATTTTATCTTTTTTTGACTCTTTTAAAGTTAAAACAGTTCTAATGAAAATTTGCACAGTGGTCTTATCAATGCAAGATAAGGAACACACAGAATTAAGACCAAATCCTCACTGATATGGTTCAGTTCAGCTGCTGTCAGCTGCTCCCAGTTTGAAGGGCACTACTCTGTATCCTACTATTAGGATACCGAATCATAAGTTTATGAGGCAGAGGCCAAGCTCTTTAATAGTTCTTTCCTTTCTACTGTGCCAGTAATGTCAGTTTGGCTACCAAAATCACTGCCAGGGTTGGGGAAAACTGGTTACTAAACAGGGGTTGGAAAACAAAACTGTTCACAATTTAGATCATTGAAGAGGTGATGATAGGGAAATACATATATGCCAGTAAAGGATATTGAACATTTTTCTTCAATGATTCTTTACTTTGTAGGAACTGGCATCATTCTCAACCAGCAGATTTCTGCATTATACGCCTCACAGTTTGTAACAAAATCCTAATTTGCCATCTGCCAAGTTCTGGGTGAGAGAAAAACCTCAGATGTTTTTTCACATTATTTCTAAATCTGTTCTTGATTTAGTTTTGTTTAGAAGATAACATTTTGTGATGTTCTTATTCATCTGAAGCTGAAGGAGTTTGTGCATATCATAGTGTGAAAAGATGAACTAATGACAGCTCCCTATGTTAAAATGCAGCATTATGTACTAAGAAGATTTTAAATTTAAAATGGTGTGGTTTGGTGACTGGGTGGAAGACACAATTGTATATGTGAGTTTATGTAAGAATTACATAAGCCTTGCAAAGTGTTATTTTTTTCTCCTCAATGGCATGCAAAAGTATTAAGCCCCATGAATTTTGAAAAGTTTTGTTTGTTTTTTGTTTGAAAAGGTTTCTAGATAAGAAACCTTCTGGATAAAACAATTTTAACACTACTTACCAGATTAATATATTGTGCAGACAGTACTATGCATCCTTTTCCACCTTCTCTTCAACAACTACTTTTCAGTATTTTTCAAGTCCTTCACATTTTAGGGAAACTGCCACAGACTAAGACAAAGGGCCAAAATTTCCTGTAATGTGCTTGTGTTTTGTTCTTGTATTTTGTGCTATGGCCAGTTCCCACGCTCACTGCCACCCACAGCAGAAAGTGTCAACACTTTCTGGGCAACAATTAAAAAGATTCCCTAAAGGCACAGCTGGAACAATACCTGTACATTGAGCAGAGGCCAATGGCATGCATTCCCAAAATGCTAAGCTTTCTTACAGTGGGTATCTTCTGATATTTTTAGGTTGATGGACACTCATTGGAGATACAAGAGATTCCTCTATGGTGGTGTTTTTCAAAGATTGCGACATGTGCATAGTTCAATATCCATGTGATACACAAACTTAAATGCATTTTTTGGAAATATATTGATTCCCTAAGCTACTTCTGCAAACAGAAGTGACAGAAACTCTAGATACTAAGTGTTATTGGGAGGACAAGAAGCTGTAGACAGTTCCTCAGTTTGAAATGCTGTCCTTGGAGAAGTTTACAGGATTTTTTTTTAATTTGACTTCTGCACTAGAAAGATTGACCTATCTGATAATAAGTAAGTTGCCAGCATTTTAGTTGTTAACCTTTATTTTTTTATTTAATTATAAGTAGTAAAATTCACTGCTAATATGCCCTTTGCATTCAAACTGCACTTCTTTTCTTCTCTCTCAATTTCCCTAC
>NW_009953950.1:11673-62276 GCF_000747805.2 Chaetura pelagica
CCTACACTTTTATTGTACTCATGCCTCTTGTCCAGAATAATTTAAGCCCCCAACAATGTATGCAATAAATCTTGATTACTGCATATATACATGGTCTGTCATCCATCCCATCCGGGACACTGTGTTCAAATGCTTCTCACCAGAAGTAATTGAAGACAAAAATCTTTGCAATACTGTTCCTCCTTCATTTAAAAAAAAAAGTGCTATATTTTGCCTTCAAAACAAAACTTTTCTGGATGTTCTGGATATATAATACTGTCTGTCAGTCACCATGAACCTATGTATATGGGGTTGTTGGTGGTGGATTCTAACGCTGTTATACTTTCACAAGTAGTATTTCATCTACACAGAGAAAGAGCCTTTAGAGCATTATATTGAGCACTTGATTACAATCTGTACTGACTTTAATAATGCTGTTTGTATCTGAAGAAGAACTTTTTAAGTACATGGACAGATTGAATGAAAATAGTATCTGTGCAAACATGGCTGTGCCAGCTTGTGTGGTGTTATCAACAAGGTCAAGTACAGTATCCATTGAGCACAGAAAATAAACAAAAACTACTTAAATAGCAAATAAAACACAACTCATAGATTTCAACTTTTCTGGATGTTCTGGATATATAATACTGTCTGTCAGTCACCATGAACCTATGTATATGGGGTTGTTGGTGGTGGATTCTAACGCTGTTATACTTTCACAAGTAGTATTTCATCTACACAGAGAAAGAGCCTTTAGAGCATTATATTGAGCACTTGATTACAATCTGTACTGACTTTAATAATGCTGTTTGTATCTGAAGAAGAACTTTTTAAGTACATGGACAGATTGAATGAAAATAGTATCTGTGCAAACATGGCTGTGCCAGCTTGTGTGGTGTTATCAACAAGGTCAAGTACAGTATCCATTGAGCACAGAAAATAAACAAAAACTACTTAAATAGCAAATAAAACACAACTCATAGATTTCCCTAGCTGCAAACTCAGTTCAAGCCAAATATTTTTACAACTGTCCTCACAATTCTTGGTCATGGATGACTCAGGGACACCACAATAAATATACAAATGTGCACAGCAGTGTAGTCTGACATAATACAATTAAATAAAATGGAAAGCAATTATTTGAACTGGAAATACAATGAGAATCTAAATATTTCCTGCTCCAGAATGAGGAAGGTCAAAAGGATCAACATCTTGCACTGCTATGTCAGATTAACTATTGCCTAGCTGGTAAAGATTTTACTACAGTTAAATCAGGTCCTTCTTTTTTAGCACATATCAGATTTTGTTTTGCTATCTTTTAATTCTGATGCTGCTATCTAGAAACTGGTAGGTCATAGACGACTGTCATAGGACTCTCCCCCTCTACTCTGTTCTGGTGAGACCCCATCTGGAATAATGAGTCCCCAACATAAGAAGGACATAGAACTCCTAGAGCATGTCCAGAGGAGAGTCATGAAGATGTTCAGAGGGCTGGAGCACTTCCTCTAAGAAGACAGGCTGGGAAAGTTGGGGTTGTTCAGCCTATAGAAGAGGGGGCTCCGTGGTGACCTTATAGCAGCTTTCTAATATCTGAAGGGGGCCTACAAGAAAGCTGGGGTAGAGCTTTTTATACAGCTGTATAGTGAGTGGACAAGGGGCAATGGTCTGAAACTTAATGAGGGGAGATTCAGGTTGGACATTAAGAAAAAGTTATTTCCTGTGAGGCTGGTGAGATGCTGGAACACATTGCTCAGGGAGGTTGTGGATGCCCCTTCCTGGAAGCATTCAAGACCAGATTGGATGAGGCCTTGAGCAAACTGATCTAGTGGGAGGTGTCCCTGCCCATACAAGGGAGTTGGAACTAGATGATCTTTAAGGTCACTTCCAACCCTAAACATTCTATGATTCTATGACTAATCAAAAGACATAGAGAAGTAATATGGGATATGAAAATCTGTACTTTTCCCCAAATAAAATTTGTATACTGTCTGTTGTAAAAAGGAGGGGTGAATCAATTTCCTCTGAATTAAAACCATGCATATATTTGTTATTGCATAGGAGAAATGTCAATGTTTATATATAATTTTTATAATATAAGTGTTCATTTAAAAATCATAACTAAATGGAAAAGTATTTCCTATGTTTTCATGTGTCATCCAGAAAAGTGTGACAAAGAGCATTTTGACCCATTTGGCCAACAGCAGAATCTGACAGGATCTGATAGGATCTCAGGCTAGGAGGGGTTTTTCCACAATGCTTCTGATCCTACAAAATCTACAACCAAAGTAGGCCACACGGCCATTCAGTATAATGGTAGCCTAGAAGCATCATATATATTAACACAGAAAAGAAGGATGATGCTTCATTTTAAAGAATGCCATACCTCTGAAGAGAAATTATTTTACAGAAAGCAGGATGTTCCAGGAAGGCCAAGTTAGTGATGCACTGCATTTTGCTTTTACTTTATGGAGCTGATGATTACAATTACTGAGATGTGCTTCAGGTGCTTCATAAATTCCCTCCACTAGAAATAAACAGTGATTTACAACAGCTGCACTCCATCTTGTCCTACAAACCACTCCAGCTAGAACAAAGGAAAGCTTGCATTTTATATTTAAGCCACCATAATCAATATCAGAAGAGCTCAGGTATTATGAGTGGCACACAAATACTTTCAGAGAAATATATATTTATTTATTTATTCAGTATAGAAACTTTCTTCTTGCTTACATTATTTCTCATTTGAACACATCAAGTACTTATTTTTTCTGGCTTCTATGTAAATCTCATCTAGGGTCCTTCCAATGACATCATATGTTTGGAAAACTTGCTTTTCTTCAGCTATTTTTTTTTTTTTTCTTCTCCTGCCTAGAGAGAATGGAAAGATGGAATACTATACTTCAAAACTGGGAAGATGAGTTTATTTTAGGTAACCAATGTAACAATATGGCAAACCCTTCTCTGAACTGAGGCTACAAACAAATTTCTGTTCTTCATACATACTTGAAAATATGTTCACTCTAGGCAAAAAAAAAAAGTCTGTATTGGAAAAGATGTTTGATAATAAGGACAATTTAAATCCTACATTTCACTAAACACAATATTTTACCCCATTTGGATTACCAGTTTTCATAGTCTTTCCAACCAGTGTACATTTTTATTTAAATAGAATTAAACTGTTTAGGCACATATGTATGCCAGTTTAAATAATGCTTTTTGGAGAACACTATTTTCATCTTTATTGGACAAAAAGTATTTTAGGAAGTTGCCTTCCCCTGAAAATTGAACCTAATTGGAAATAAATGAACTGGGATACAGCCAGGACTGGAAACAGTAAAATAAAAATCTACTTAGCAGAGAGGTGCACATCTTAAATGCTTCAATATTGTTATCTTTTAAGAAGATTGAGTGTTTTCTGGGCCTAAATCCCAGGAAAATAGTTGAACTTCACAGAATTCCTGTTGTAAGTCTGCATGCTTCCATAGCTAGAACAGTTATCTAATAGCATTCATTTGATTTTAAATAGGACAAAATATTTCTTATTGCTGCATCTCCTACAGTATTCAACCACTATCAGTGTCCCACTACAATACATGTGTGTACTGAGAATTTAACAAGCAGTCCTGGCCTCATGTTTGCAGACTACACACCCAGGTGACAAGGAAAATATGCTTATCATCACAGTCTTCATTTTGTTTGTGATTTGTCTTCAGAGGGATTTAGATAAAGTCCTGGATGATTGTGTACATCCATTACACAGCTAATAATTCAGTATAGCTCTCCTGACTTCTAGACATATCTATGGATCACATACTCCAACGAACTTTCCAAAATGCAGAAGGCACAGATCTCCCTGTACAGCCTTATGAACAGGTCATGTGAAGAATATGGACAACACTAGAAGAATTTTACAGACGAAAACTAGTCTTTAAGACTATTCCTCTGAAAGCTTGGAGAAAGACAAAATGCTTAGGGAGGTACACATGTGCTTCCTGAAAAAAAAAAAAGAAATATTTCTCTTCTAAGTGATGGCAAGTGCTTTACTCCTAGCAACATTCTTTCCCTTTCTACGTGCTGTTCAAATTTTTAAACAGGTTTCAGGAATCTATAATACTGCGGTTTTAATACCTGTACTTTTTAAATGATGCAACCTATGAGAATATGCATGATTTTGCTACTTGGAAGAGAATACTTTCTCTTATTTTTTTATCCCTATTTAACTGTTTTGCAAAATAGTTAATTTTGACAGCTCACCTAGCACATGCCCTCACTGTAATGTTGATGGACCTAGGATAGACAACCCATTCACCTGGGGAAGCTTACCAGTCAGTCTACTGGCTTTATATTGTCTCACCAACTTGACAATAACCTTCCAGTGGACACTCTAGTTATATTTGTACTGATAAATCAGAGAGCGCCATGACATAGTCCTTTCTGGAGCTTTCTCATTACTTGTAAAGCTTTATATTTTAAATTATTGGGAGTTCATTCTGGCAGCATGTCACCAGCGTGACAGGTGATACTTGTCTGCAGGAAGACAAACTGTATCATTCTTAGTGAACACTGCCACTACTTCACAGAAGGGTAGCAAGGATAGGATATTTAAATTCTTCAAGACTATGGATGAGCTTCCTCAGGAAACCAGGATTGTCATCAGTTTAAAACATATCAGACATTCCAGAGGATAAACTTGGCTTGAAGCTACCTTTTCTCATCTGTACATCCCTGAGGAGATTTCAGCTCAAGAACACTGCTCTGCCATGTGAACACTACATAACAGACTTCATATTTTCATCTCACACTGATTTTATTAAATACAGCAACATACCTGTTTTCTCAGGTCTCAAAGACCTCTGAAAGGCCCTTCAAAAGACACGGCCAGCTGCATGCTTAATACTGAAAAATGTGAGTAGATCTTAAGCATTTACTTCTACTTCTGCAAGCATACATAATAAATAAATACATAAACAAACAAATAAACAAATTGGTTGATTAATTCCTGTGTGATCTTTTGGCTCCTGCATGTTCACATTTTCCAAGTCTCAAGATACTACCATTAGAAGGACCTGATGGTTTTTGTGGAGGGCTGCTGCTGTTGCCAGCAGGTTTTTAACTGACATAGGAGAAAGGTAAAGAATTCCAAATATAGCAAAATCTGCATGTTGCCTGCATTCCCCTGAGATGAAGAAATTAATAGCTGTAAGTGCCATTACTAATACTAGGTCATTAGAAAAATACAATGCTAATGTCTGTTGCTGAGCTTCTGGAGTGTTTAGAAAAGCCATGAATGGAGAACATTAAAGATCATTTTTTAATGAGACTCCATGGCATAGATCTATTTGGGAACAGCTTTTTAAACAGGTGGGGTTTTGGTGGCTTTTTTTGTTTGGTTGGTTTTTTGGTTTGGTTTTGTGTTGTTGTGGGTTTTTTTTGTTTGTTTGTTTGTTTTAGAATTTACACTTTAACTAGAGGCTATAGGAGAGGAAAAGAAAAAAAAAAAAAAAAGGAAACATTTGTCTCCAGTGAGGCTTTGCAGTTGCTTTCTGGGGAAAGTGTCATTCAAATAATCAACTATCTTACCTTACTACGGTATCCACAAATAATAGCTTATCTGTTGTTGTACATGTGTACAGTCTTCTGGAAACTCACTTTGTTCCAAAGATTGTCTATGACAGAAAAAGATACTTACATTTTTCCTTGCAAGAATATTAAAATCAAATAAACAAATAAAGTGTATTTAGATGTATGACAGGAATATTTTGTTATTTTAGATAATAAAATGGGACTAGCAGTTCATAAAGGCTCCCTGTCAATGTTTTGACATTTTGTAAAACTCTTATCTTAAAAAATTACGAGATTTTTCAAGCATGGATTCATAGATAAAATGCCCACACTTAGACAAACTAGTTGAGACTAAATCATCTTTAAGGTACCTTCCAACCCAAATTATTCTATAAAACTGTGAAACAAATGTAAGGGCTATTCTCGTTCCACTGAACTCAAGGAATCCCAGCAAATGCCATTAATTTCAAGAAGTATAAGTAATTATTATTTCCCAGTGAATTCTCCCAAACCAGTTAAACCATAAGATCTCTCAGAACTCATTTGAAGACAAAACTACAACAGTAGGGGAAGAGATGGATGGCTACACTACAGCATTCAAGGTATGATGTATCTGAAAGTGGATATGGTTTACAGTAAGTTTGCAGCTTTCACTTCAAGTGCCAATACATTGAGATAAAAAAAATTCATCTCCAAAGAGGATTTTTTTAATGTGTGTGAATTCCAGATTTGTTGTAAATAAAAAAATTAATCAAATTAATAAAATAAATTTGGGAGGATTAGATTCTGAGAAAAGAGAGGATGTTAAGATTTATCAAGAAACCAGTTCAATATACACTTGTATTTTCAAATGCATTTCTCATGAATGTATAACTCTAATACACTATAGCCAAGAAGTGCAGATTCCTATGCCCTTTAAAAGCAGTGAGGGTTGTACCGTGAAGAATCAATGAAGTATAAATTAGCTTTTAATAAAACTAACAACTATGGAATTGCTTTGAAATGGAATATTATAAGAACAGCCCATGGTGATAATCTGCAAACTCTACACATCCTGTACGGATTTTGCCAGAATTTCTTAGTAAGAAACACAATAAATGAAAGAAATGAAGAAGGGTTTAGTAGACACCATTCAACAAAAATCATTGTGTTTTGAATGGAGAAAAATGTGTTTATCAAAAATTAAAATAAGCATGTTGAAAATAACTTTGAGACAACTGTATAAAGCTTTGGACTATTAAAGATTAGATTACTTCGGAAAAGTCATTGTGATTGACTTCCTAAACGGTGCCCAGGCAATACTGCCTTGCTGAGAAATATTGTCAGCCTGTTCAGAGTGACAGTGGAAAGTAGTCAGTGCCCAGACTATAGCTTCTATCCTCAATAAATCCTGAGTAGCTATTTTCCTCCTGAGGAAGTACATGGGTGAAAATAAACATGGACATTCATAAGTTTACTGTGCCAGGTATCTGAAAAGTATTTTAAGATTAGTTTTCCAGTTCTTTGTCAGCCAGCAATTTGTTCATTTGTTTCTGTACCCATTTTATACATAGGCCTTCAAGCAAGGTGCACTTAAATGAGTGCTCAGTCTTTCTAAGTGGAAAAACAGGCACCTTAAGCTAAGGCAGAGAGAAGCAATTGTGGATGGCATTTGAAGAAGACAGAAGAGAGCTGAACAGATGTCCTAGGGACTGAGGGAAAAATCAGTTCTGTGACTTCTTCCAGTCAGTAAGTAACTGACTTTTGTAACTGAGGTAATGAACTTTCAGTAAGCTACTGAAAACTAACCCACCAGTAGGCTGCAACACTGGAGGCTTGGAGGGTTACCTGTCTGTTTCAGCATCTCAATAGGGTGTTAGATTTATGTTGGCTTAAGGATGTTTTGGAATAATAATAACTAGCCCAGGAAAGTACAGAAAGTGAGGATTAGTAAATTAACTCTCTATGGACAATGCTATTAAATGAATGGAGTAATAGTTAACTTGCAACAAAATGAGAGCAGGATTGCAGGAGAATTACAGGGGATAAGAAGAAGTAATGCCAGTAAACAATGCTCCTTTCTCCTTCTTCAGATTGCCCATATGATGGCAAGATTCTTCAGTGTTTGATATGGGCTTGTAAGGAACTGCGATTCCAACTGGTTTTGAAGTTTATCTCCTTGAAAAACCTAGAAGTATATGAAATGTCATCTGAAGGTTCTCTGAGTACAACTCAAATAAGTGGTGTGCAATCTCAGCATTCAGACAGATTGTAATTTTTTTATTTAAGGCAGGAGCTTGCATAAAGCTTGAAATACATGAATAAATGTTAAATAATGTCTGTCTTATTCCAGAGATAAAATTATTTTTTCAGGACAAGATATGTCAATTTTTCCTCAAAACTTGATATATTATTGACTCAAGCTGCTCACCTGAGGAAATACGCTTCATTCCTCACGACTCATTAGGGCAGAGACCTGAGAGGGGTGAAACCTACATATCCCACCCAGACCATGTCTGAAAGAGGGCCATCCTTGCTTCTGGGCAGAGTGGGGGAAGGAGAGGCAGACATTCTTTCTCCCAATCACTCTAAGCTTTGACATAAATTAATGTAATTTGACTTATGGACCTCTAGGGTTCTGAATGAAAGACACATACAGACCAACAAAGTGTTGGGAAAAAATTTCCATCAGAAATATATGTATCTGTATCAAAAGAAAATACCAACGTTCCAATTATTTTAAATCATATGAAATTTACAGTGCTGTGGAAGAAACAACTGGGTCACATTGTATTGCCTTGACTGAAACTGATTTTTCCTCAGTTTCCTCCTTTCTCAATTTATATTCATTAAGAAATAGCTAACTCAAACTCTTGACTTCACCCAACCCCAGTGTTTCTCTTTTACTACAGTAGGAACAATGAATGGATTAAAAGAGAAAAAGTCCTTTTCCCAACAGATCACTCTTGTATTGTACTCCAGAGGGCACCCATGAATGAATGGCAAATGGCCATTCAGAGAGTTGCCAAATACCATTAAAAAATGCACCAGTGTGGTAACATTGAGCTTTGTGACAGCGATGATTAATCTATTTGGTAGTCAATCTCATCTATTGACATTCTGTAATTCTTATAAATCCAAAAAATATTGTTAGTCTTTTGGGGCAGAACCATAAGAGAATGTCTCAATAATTGCAAAATGCTCTTTTCTTCAGTCAAAGAGATAACCATTTCATGATTATTTGAGAAAACAGATTATGTCAGTTGGACCTAACAGTGTGTGCTTTGTCTCATTGAATCCTACTTTCCTCCAATCAGCCCTCAAACCTCCATACAATTTTCATGTTGGAAGTTGTTCACTAGGAGCAATGGATAATAATGCCATTCATCCACTGTCTGATTCAAATTTAATAATTAAAATTACTTACCCCCCAATTAAAGGGCAATGTTATTTCCACTGTTTATTGTTTCTGTGTTTTACAACCTAGTACCATAAAATACTCAAAGTTAAAACCAAAAGAAAACCAAAACTTCTTTGTTAGTATGCAACAATTAGTGGATTACTTGCCTTCTTATCTTGCCTTATCTTCTGAATGAAGACAAATCATGCATTGGATAAAGGAAGGAGTGAAAAATTATTTTTTTTTTCTGTTTTAGAATGTGCATACTCAAAAGTTTTAAAATATTCTGAATTCATCTTGAGACAAGATCTGAGGTGGAAGCTCTCATTCATAACATTTCAAATTGCAAAGTAGAAAGTTATAAACTATATGCTTTCAAAGACTGAAAAGTTAGTTCCCAAAGAAAATGGAAATATCAGTAGGAAATACCAACACTTGTCAGAAAATTCAGATATAGTTACGCAAGTGTAAATTAGCAGATCCTATGAAACTGTTCTTTGTTGAGACAACAAAATGCTTTCTTCCATTTTCAATGGCTTGGCTTTGTTTTTTAACTTGTTTATCAATGTGTATACTGCTATCATAATTCTTATATTATTCAAAATATTATTTTACTTCTCAGATTGCTTGCAAACATAAACCAAAATTCCTATCCACCTATGATACAAATTAGGACTGGAAAACTGAACAATCCTTCCTTTAAATAGTTTTTATTTTGCTATTTAAAATAGCTCTGTAGTTATTCTTAGTTCCTAAGACTTTGAGGTTTGAGGAGAAAAAAATTCCTGTACACTGGAGAAGGTTAAAGAAACATTTGCCTGATGGCAACTTGAACTAGTGAAGTTGGCTGCTACAGCAAGTTGTTGGTGACCTCAGGTCAGATAACGAACAGTCGTGATGTCATTTACAGAGCTGCACTATATGTTAAACTGCCTGATGCCCATCATCCTTGTTCAGCTTGCTTAGTTTGAGTGCCATACTGTTCACCTGCAATTTTTCCTTACCTCAGCCCAAACTATTCTGCAAACAGCTAGTTCAATCTGCTGTTGTTCTCAGTCCAAATGACTGAGCAAAGCCAGAGAAATACTTTGCCAAATTGGAAAAAAAACAACTCTTCTACTTAGAAATTTTTAGTCCTGTCTCTCAACTATAAAACATTTTGCCAACTCAATAGTAAATAGCTTTTTAGGAGGCAGAAGAATGTGACATACAATTGCACTTCCAGAAATAGGTAACAATAGAAAAATTGTATGGATTTAAACATTGTGCTTAGGGTAATACAAACTGTACTTAAGCATATAAAAAGCATTTTTAACATTTGAAACTGATCAACTTGGAAAATTATTTAGACTTATATTGCTACTTTCATTATTTTTTTTTTACTGCTCTCCACCCACTACTTCTTCAGTAAATTTACATCATTATGAAAGGGAATTGGAAACTTTAGCAACTATTCTAATGATACTGCTGAAGATACTACTATTTTACTATTACTGTGCCAAATTGCTCTCTTAGAAATAATTTATACTCCCTTAAAAATGTTTCTTTCTTTTTTTCTCATAGCACCAATTGAGTTTAGTCTGTTTAGCCTTCTGGAATAATAGCTTCTCTCTTTAAATGCAAACATTTATTGCTGAGAATCTTCAAAATCAGGTGCTATGAACATCACAGGACGTTGGTTGTTTGGGTTTTTTTTAATTACCCGAAAATCTTCACAAAAGATATGACTTCTCTGCATTTTTGCACTTCTACACTCCATCCCACAGTATAGCTTATTTGAACCACATTGCTTATCATCCTGAGCAGGTTTACAATGCATTTCTGTGACATTCAACTTATTATGTCACAATCAGTGGCATGGTTTTTGGGCTGTTTGACAAACCCTGTAAGTGCTGAAGATTTAAAGGAATATCATCATAGAATGGCTTGGGTTGGAAGGCACCTTAAAGATCATCTAGTTCCAACCCCCCTGCTATGGGCAGGGACACCTCCCACTAGACCAGGTTTCTCAAAGCTCCATCTAATCTGGCCTTGAACACTTCCAGGGAGGGGGCATCCCCAACCTCCCTGGACAAAATGTGCCAATGTTTCACCACCATCACACTGAAGAATTTCTCCCTCATGTCTAGCCCAAATATCCCCCCTTCCAGTTTTGATCCATTATTTCTTGTCCTCTCACCCTTCCAGTGTAAAGTACTGGAAAAATAGAGTTGTGCAAAATTGACATTTTCCAGTAAATATACAGAATACCATTAATCTGTAAACTATTGCAAGATTCTGAAAAGAATAGATCAAATAAACCAAATTTTCTGCCAGACCATGTTTCCTTTAGCATACAATTTATTCAATCAATATAAAATCAGCACTGTTGCAGAAGCCTGAGGAAATATTATTGTAACATAATTAAATGGCTAAAAATTACATTTTCAGTGGAATTTAAGATTAGTCCAGACAGATCTGCCAGATGTAAAACTGCATTCTGTCTGTTAATACAGGAATGAGTTTTAACCCAAATAGTTTAATTATAATTATGCTGATTCATAAGATCCATGGGGCTGTCCATTGATATGGTATGTATCAGTTTTGACATCCATGTATAGTTTTCTACTGATCTGTGAGGTTTTTTAACAGTAATATAGATATATTTGAGTAGAAGAAATAACACACAATATGTAATGGCATGAATAGTTATAAAAGAAGTTATTTATAATCTCCTCAGCATTACAGCCTGAAGATAATTTAGTCATGAGTCAAACTGTCTCCAGTGTAAACCAGGAACCAAATGGCAGAAGAACTGGCTTTTAAGGACTGGAAAACCTGACATATCTGAAAAGTGTTTCAAGGCCTGAATGGTGTGAATAATGTTTAGTTTGCAGCTGTCATGAATCCGGTTGGACCGGCAACAAGTTGAGTGCTAGTGTTACCACCCTCTTCCCTTCTGATCTAATTTATTTAACATCTGATGGATGTCATTCTAATGGGCCCCTCAAGATGGATCTCTTTTCATTTAATCTAGCAAAAGTAGTCAAATGTCTCTCAGTGGACCCCAGTTACACATTACCACCTATCTTCTTGTTTTTTAGGCATTACTGATGTTCAGAAATTCCCATCACATTTGCATCCCAGAGAGGTTACATGGAGAGTTGAGTCTACTCTTCTGTGAATCATTACAAATAAAAGCTGTGGCTGTTAACATATTTCTAGAAGGTCCACCACCTTCCATGTCTTATGTAGCAACAGTCACTGGCTGCTAGCAAGGCCTGTGGTCTCCCAGATATACACCATTCTACTAATGCAAGTGGATGAGAAGAACAAGTTTGTATCCCACTCTTCTCCCCACCCTCCTGGCATAAAAAACACCATTAAATCATGTGCAATTTCCTTGTCTCTGCAGGTTTGTCTCAGTGACAACTCCTCAGAAAGCTCTGAAGGGCTTCACAATGACACTTAGAGTGGCAGTAGGCACCATAGCACACCTTGGCATTTGGCTCACCCAGGCACCCAGAGGCTAGGCCAGTATATGCCTCTGGACACAGAAATCCAGGCATCAGATAAAGAATGCAGCTGGAAGAGAGTATCTGAAGATATAGTCCTCAAAGGATGTGCTGCAGACATTAAAAAAAGGGAGCATATTCTATCCCTCTAGCAAAACAGGAGAGAAATGAGGGGCAGTTCTGTTCTGCCCACTTACTAAAAAGAGTCTATTTGCTAAAAAACTTTGAAAAAATTATAATGAGAAAACTGCAGTGCCTCACATAGAAATGCTTCTCTGTATGCTAATAGTTAAAGAGTGCGGAAATTATTTGTATAATTTCTAAGTTATAGGTAATAAACACCTACCAAAACCATACATCTTCAACCGACTCTTAATTGGAAATATTTAAATCATCCTCATTTTCCTTTAGCTAAAAATGAGAATAACTTTGCAACTGTAGTTTTACTGGGTCTTGATAAGAAGACCTTAATTGGATGCATGTGGATATTATTTTTGAGCATAACATGTCTTACAGTTAATGATCCAGCACTTCTTTATATAAGTCTTTCCACCAATTATGCCAAAGCTCCACTATTTTCACTATTTGAAGGAAGCTTTTGGTACTGATCTTGACATCACCAATGGGTCAGAGATATGCTTGCTCTTCCTGTAAAAGGCCATCCCAGGTGCTGGTGCATTTTAAAACTAAGAGATATCTGTCCTCAGGTAAGTCAGTAAAAACATGCTAATTTGTTTTTTATATTTTCTAAGACTTATTTTTTTTGGATCTCTTGAAATTGTCTCCCTGATGTGTGAGGGTCTTTAACATCAGAGATACCCAAACTGAGAGCATAAGCAAGGATGTCGTCTGCTACAGATTCTTCCTTCCTAGCTTCTAATCAGCCTAGGAAAGAAGAGTAGAAAGTGGAGGTGCAGAGAAGATACCTGAGCTGATTTTTCTGGAAGGAAGATGCACCCAGTGGGGTGAGAAAGCTGGAAGATGAAAAAGGAAAAAAAAAAAAAAAAGAAAGAAAGGTGAAACAGGCTCATGTAATTAATCTTGGGTTTAGTGATTACTGAATTTTCCACTTGTGACCCTTGAAATAATCATCATCATCAACAGCAACAGCAGCACAATCAGGTACATCTAAATAGTAGCACTTGAATTTAAAGTCAGTCAGACCAAAGCTGAATAAAAACTGGTTTTACCCTTTCTATACAATTGCATTTCTGAGTACTATGCTGTAGTGAATGAGGCAGGATGACAGCTGGTAAAAATGAACAGCTTAAAGAAACTCCTTTATATCATGTAGAATATAAAGACTGTTACACTGAGTCTTAGATGAGGTTGACACTTCAGTATCCAAGTTATTATTATGGCTTGTTAACAGTGTTCTTCAAAGGAGGGGAGTGAGAGACATTTTTGCTAAAATTCAGCAAAACTTAAAGAGATTTTTATGAGATTAAGGAAAAGTATGTAGATAAATCAGCATCATTCAATGGGAATGTCATCATATAATGTATGTTAAAAGATGTCTCAAGGAGAGCTTTTGTTAAAAAATAAGGTACAGTATTAAACAACCTAAACACACAAGATCAAATTAGTTTTCCTGCTTTCAAATCTGTGAACTTTTTGCTGCAGGTAAGGAGAACCACTCTTGGGGAAAAAAAAAAAAAAACCAACAAAAAAAACAAAAAAAATAACCCAACCAAAACAAACACAAAACAAAACTAAACAAAATAACAAAAACAAACAAAACAAAACAAGCCAGCAAACAGACCAAAAAAACACCAAAACCAACCAACCCCCCCCCCAAAAAAAAACCAAACAAAAAGAAAACCAAAAAACAACCAACCAAAGAGAAAACAATCTGAAATCCCAGACATCCTTAATGGTACTTTTGAACCATGAAAATAAAAGTTTTTAAATTTCTGGTGATTGTATTTCGATTTCTGTATAGGGCAAATTTCACTTAAGATTATAAATTCTTACTCTTTTTTCATCTGTAAGTTAAAGGTACAGATTCTCACCCTCTGTTTTGCAGAAGCATGTCATGGTTCCTTAGTCATTGATCTTTTTTCTTTTTTCATGAAATTACCCCAGTGTTTGAATGGGAATTGACATACATTTCTTTTATTCTAATTCATCCTAAATTCATGGTGAGTATCTCAAATGCTCCCAGTACCACCATTTTCTCATCAATATCCTCTTCAATATCTTTATATATGACTCACCACAGATACCGAAAGACTGAATAAGGAGTGCTGAATTAATTCATCTTTCATTACAGGAACAAAGATAAGTATACAAGAGGAGTTTCAAATACATTAATATAAAAAAAGAAATATCTCCTTTTAGAGCGAAGTTGCTGGGATATAGCTGAATCAGTCTTCTTCTAAAACAAGGACTTTCCTTCAGAAAGGAAATGATCCTTACATAACTAGACTGTGATTTAATGAACTATAACTGGCCAGTTCTAATGATAAATTAAAACCACAGTATTTTCCTCTGTAAACAATGAGAAACTTACTAGACTTTCCACTCATAGAAAATGTCTCATAAGGACAAATAGGATCTAGATTCATGCAAACAACTCAATTTTCTAGAGCAGAGCTACAGTGCTGTTAGGACAACCTGATAATAAATCATATTTTATTAATTGACTCTTCAAATTAAAAGATGAAGCCAAGATATAGGGCTACTACTTCTTCTTTTTTTTTTTTTTTTTTTTTTTTTTTTTTTTTTTTTTTTTTTTTTCCTTTGAGTAGTAGCTTTTTCTGAAAATCAATATCCTCTGTTATTTTTTTTCCTTCATCATGACTAAATATATTTTCTCATATATACCACTATTTGCTATAATTTTCATTGCTAAATCAAGAAGTCATGAACTTTTCAAGAAGCCAAGGGTGGTGAATTTTCAGACAAGTCTGTGAATAAATAGTTCTTCTTCTATAAAGAATTCTGACTCCTTTGTTGTTTTTTTCCCAGTAACTGATGTAATTTTTCAAATCACTTGCTCTGGACATCTCTTTGGTTTTAAGACATTTTTTTCCGAGTGTCCTTCTATTAAATACTGTCCTAAAATAAATTGTTTATTTTTTCATATTCTTTTATTATGCTCATCACTCCAAGAACTAAAATAACATATTTCTTTCTGCCAAAGTCATTCAGTGTTAGACAACTCAATCTAAAAGTCCTCTCTCAATAGCTGTTGATGGGTTTGAGTTCTAAGTAGTACCTTTTGGTAAGTTATCATTTTCTTAACATGCTACTTTTTGCACTGCAAAATATTTAGAAACCCATCAAAGCTAGGTGTTACTCATTCAGAAAAGAAGGAATAATCTCAGGCATCTTGAAATCAAAATAGGTCAGTAAAAGGATGGAGAGAACACCCATATATCACAATTGTATAGATGAAGCCAGAAACTCATCAAAACTGGAGCCCAGATATTCTTATGAATGGGGTATCTAAATACATTTACAACCAGTTAAAATTCCAGGTAAAATTTCTTCTATGTACTGCAACCAATTCAACTTTCCATTCTTTGAATGCTAACCTTGTTAGAAAAAAATACAGAACAAGTTATTTCTGTCTGTATAAGGACTCTTATAGACAGTCAAAAAATAAATTTTGAATGAATAATTTAATGGATCAACTCAACAATGAAAAAGACTGAAATTGGCCTATTGGGCCAAATAATAAGTTAATCCATAAATTGCAGTCATTAGAATCAAAAGTACAGAATACTACATGCATTTGTATTAAGTGTGTTGCCTCCATATTTGGGAGGAGTTATAAGAAAACAGGCATATATTTCAGCATTACTAAAAGAAAGCTCTCAAGTTTTTGATGGTTAATAGTCCTTACAAATTTAACTCAGTATTAGTGTTGAGCACTGAGCACAACCCCATCTGCAAATCAAGGACTGTGTTACTATCCTGGTCCATTTCCAAATTTCCAAATGCAGAACAAATAGTTTTAGTTTAGGTAATTATTAAATATTTGCAATAAATAAGATATATAATATATATCCACATATCAGAATAAAATCTGATTATGAGGTCAGTTTCAATGAAAGCTGGGTTCAAGCATTTTGTCCTAGCTATAAGAAAATAACTGGAAATCTGTTTGGACTCAGGAAAACTGACTGATATGTTATAATAAAAATACTGCAGATTTCTATCACCATAAAATAGAATTTACGTTGTGGCACAACATTTTAACTGTTGCTTCTGGGAAATCAGACTAAAAAAGGTCCTATTCACACTGTAGATCAAATTCAGAAACACCACTGTACAGAAGGAGAATGATTTAGATTGAGGCCCTGACAGATCTTACATTCAAAGTCACAATAGTAAGACCTAGAAACAACAGCCGCCTTATTTCAGCGGAAAGCTAGTGCCAGAAACCTCAGTGCTAAGCAATGCCTTAAAATCAGATGTTTATGAAATTACTATATAAGTTTTGTGGCCTGATTTGTCATTCTGCAAAATTGCAAGACATTTATGGGGTTCTGAAAAAAAAAAAAAAAAGTGGTTATGGAAATTTTTGAGGATGGCTTCTGAGGTTGTGTAGAATTACTTGCATCAATCTGTTGTCCAAAATGTTAAATCAGAAAAGTTGTGTTAGAGATGATTCACATCTTCAGAGAAAACATATAATCGGCCAAAATCATGTTTGGTGCAACTCCAGTTGATTTAATGGAGTTACATGAGGGACTGGTTTTTGTTAATCTTGGATAAAACTATTCAGTTACATTAAATTTTAGCTCAAAAATAATAAATGGAGGAGGATAACGTTATGGATTGCAGCTTCTGGGCCCACAGGCCTCATTTTTGAAAGACATCATGAGCTCATCTGTATGCTTGGTTCATAGAAATTAAACAAATTTATTTCAACCATTCCCTTGGAAATGATGGTCAGGTGGAATTCTTCACTGCATGTTCCTGTTCTCTCAGTGATGACTGAATTTAGAGATTGCACCCCACTGTGGGAAGGTGATCCAACAGCAGTGTAAATAATACATACAGTTTTCTGAGTGATATCTATGCTGTAGGGTATGGTGGTTGCCCATCATTAGCTTATATAGTGTTAGGAATAAACCAGTCTTGCTATGGTGGCAACAGTTTGCTGAGAAACTTGAGCTTTTCACCAAAGCAAGTACTTGGGAAGTGAGTAATGAGAAATAATTCACTTTTAGCACTAAGGAAGACACTTTGTCCTTCATGCAAAATAAAGTTTTTCCTCCTGCAGCCATATTTCCAGAAATCCACCGGATAGGCTGAATCACTTCCTTGATGGTTCTTCTCACATAGAAGGTTCCAGGCTGTATGACAGAGCAGTTTGAAGATGCTTTACAGAAAGATGTTGCCTAGCTAAACACCATGGATTATTGAGACCAAACATCTCATGCCCAGCGAGGGTTGACACCTGGAGAACCAACCTCAGGGAAACATCTTGCTAACAGTCATTGGGTGGCAATTATCCTAGGTTCAGAAATGTGAGGATTTTAAGACACTTCAAGTTCTTGGTTCCACTCTCCAATCCCCACCTAATGGTTGCAGACATTCAAATGACACAGTTCAATAATAAAATCTTAACAGAATGTAATTTTTACTTTATTTTCAATCTACTATGTAGACAATTACAGGACAAGACAAAATTATTACTATGATGTGTCTGGTACAAAACACTAGAAAATGAGGGGGTTTGCTAAAGCAAAACATGCTGCAGCCTTTCATATACACTTTGGTCAGTCCATGGGAGGTCAAAACTGAAATATTTACAGCAGTCCTTAGCGTTTCAGACATCCTCACTGAGTTGCCTCTCCAGTTTAAGTGAAGAAAAGAGTTTTTAATCTTTCGTTTTTTTTCTCACTATTCACAAGCCCACCCAGGCAGCATGTAATTCACCCAGATGGGAAATATTCCATTTTGTGGGCCAGATTACTTGGAAATTATTCACTTGTACCTGAGTTCAAAGCTGCTGGCATAGATCTATGGTACATTCTAGTCTGCAGTCATTCTTGCCTCAGACTTCCGTGTTCAGTGAAAATAAGCTGCTAGGCAGAATTTTATGAAAGTTCAGTGGCTTCAAACTAACTTGGATTTGAAAGTCTCATCTGGGATTTATGAGAAAGAGACAAAGAAGAAATATTGTAAGGGCTGGAAAAACCCTGCACAAAAAGGCTATATTTCATGTGATTGCTAACCCAGAAAAGAAAGTATTTTCCCTATAGGCTGTAAGTGATTTGAAGTCCAGTATCTCAACTCGCTACATAATTATGTGTATATAAGATTACACCACTTTCCCAGCAATCTCCTGAATTATTCAGTATTACAAAGAGTGGCTGTTCAGCACAGGTGGGGGAAATAAGATAAACACAACCTTCATTGCTGCTTTTTTTACCTTGTTATTATTATATGTAATGAAAGACCCTGTGAGAAATCTGCATCCTGCCTGCACAGGAGTAGGAAATTATTTTTCCACTGCATGCAAATATTTGTGATCATTCCCTCTCTCCTCCCATCTGATATTATTTTATATCATGTTCAAAAACAGATCGCTTAGAACTGTAAGGTAACACAAAGCTAAGAACAGTAAAAGTCTTCTGCACCCCTCAATGTCTGAAAGCTTGTGGCATTATATCAAGTTGCTCATGCAATTCTCCAACAAGAAGCAAAGGCAAGATTCTTAAACCCAAATATCTCTAGGGCATATTATTAGTGTTTTTCTGTAACAATAAACATATAATGTATTCGGACACAACACTTTGAACCCAAGAGCCTGAGGAATCTATAGTCTTTTGGTAGTCTCATCTACTAAGAAACAAGATAGTATAGTCTGCACCAAACTTTATTTGCTCTTATTAATTACCCCAGCTAATTAGTTTATAGACTTCTCTTCAGCAACCTGAGATGTTGTTCCCCATGCAAGCTCCCTAAATACTTCCAATTACTCCTTCTAGATGGTTATTGAACATTTTGTTAACAACTCAGAAAACCTCAGAAACAACCACTGACAAAATAAGATGCCCATTTTGCAGGACTGAACACATAACACAGAATGAACCAACCTTCCTGCATGGATCATTTAATTTTCACAAGTTCACAGTAAAGATCACCATCAGATGGAAGATTAGTACCTGAAAATGGTATAGAATTGCAGGGGACAAATATGGAGCACTGCCCTTTCTCCCTGTTCCAATTTCCAACATAATTTTGCAAAGCAGTTTGAAAGGATCTGAGGTAAAGCTGAAATTTGATAGCCCATGATCAAACCACAGGGCCAATACATGGCACTTCACTACTTTCTTTGCTGGTCCTCAGCAAGCAAATGAACACCCAGCATTAGGCAGAGTAGCTTAAAGCAGGCTCATGACAAAAAATCTTGATTTCAAGTGCCATGTAAACTCCAAAGGACAGAAAAAAAGTTCCTCTCTGCAAAGCTATTATAGGTTTACCAGAGAAGAATGAATGGAAAGAATCTAGGGAGAGATGGATGTTCACAGACAGCTAGTAAGAAACTACTTTGTGTATCAAGGAATTAATGATTCAAAGACATAAAACAGAATATAGTGGAAGGCAGAACACAAGCAAGTGAAACGGGTTAGCTGGCTTCACCCTCCAAATCCATTCTGTGTCCGAAACAGTAATTAAGCTTGAGTCCAAATGTAATGACAATGCACTTCACCACACCACTTTTCTTATTCATTCTGAAAGGTGAGCAGGAGAGAAGTACTCTGCTACCACTTTTTTTGAATATTGACAATTGTTTTAATATCAACAGATGACAAGAAAATGTATTGTGGTTCACGACTGAACTCCCTTCACCCTGATTTTTTCTGCATTTCAGGAAGACATGTACAGGGAGTAAATGAAGTAAACAAAACAGTAATCTAAATCCCTTACAATCTGGAAAAGTGAACTACTACCACCTTCAAGAAATATTTCTGAAGTTATTGAAAGAAAACTTCGTTGTTGAAAGCACCTATCATGAAGTACCTGAACATTTTTAATAAGAAGAAAATGCTTAGAAAACTACAAGATGACTTTGTATTGTTAGAATTACTCAGAAGACTTGAATGCAATGATAGGGACAAAAGAAGACACTTGATAAACAGAGGGCCATGAGATCTATACTCCACTTCCATTTAGATAACATTAGATTCACTATGGGGAAAAAAACAAAACAAAACATGAACAACTTTACTGTTTCTTGAAAAAATGAGGATGAGGTTCAGTAATCTAGCACAGAATAAAATTTTCAAAACAGCTGGCCAGCATTTTGTAGAAATACATTGAGGAAACAAAATTGCTCCGACTAACAAGAAGTCCTTTGTGGGAATTTACACTAACTACAATTAGAATGTTGGTTTCCAGGTGAGGCCATGTAGTTCTTGAAGTAAAACCCAGTGGAAAAATATCTTGGATTATCAGCTTCTTGGATGCACAGGATGTCAAACTCCCAGTGACTTTTGAATATTCTGCTTCCTAAATCAATCTTGATTTCTAAGAAATCTTCTTCACCAGAATTCTTTTATCCTGATTTTGGTCTCTCTGTTTTCACTCATTTGTTACAGCTGTGTAAGAAAAGTGAGATATTTGAACTTCTGCCTATTTACTCATAGAGTTTGTTTAGATACAACCAAGTAGAAAGAAGTGGCTGATGTCCTATATCAGCAATGGGTCTCATTTCTAGGACAGACCAGAACAACACCTCAGACACCACCTTCTATTGTATTCCACATGCTTCCTCACATAGTGTCTGTATTACCTTTTTTCCTGGCCTTTGTTCTGTTTCCTACCTGTATACAGTCTGGATTCTTTTACATCACAAATTTGACCATAAAAAGGAAAAAAAATGTTCAAATATTAAAACTGAAATTCCTTATGGTGACAGTTTTAAGTGTCTTCTATGCATAAATCCAAATTCTATCTGCAATCCATTTCTATTGTCATATACAGGTAGAACTGTACCTTGAAGCTGTAGGACAAGCAGACCAGTGAACTAAGGTTCCCTACCAATTGCCACTCAATAAACCTCTAAAGTGTTGAGATTGAAAAGGATAAACTGATTGGGAAAGAACTGTGACAGAAGTCAGATGAGAAAAGATGAACACATAAGAGACAAGAGTCAGCAATACTCATTTTTTCAAAGATTTTATCTAAAGAATTACAATGGATTTTGGTGTTCTGCATCAAATTCCTGCTTCATCAGGCAACCTCAGACTTGTTTTCTGTAAGTAAATATGAACTCTGGGTTCCTACCATGTGATCTGGCCATTATTTCTTGTTGGTTTGGGTTTTTTTAAAGCAGAACTCCAGATTTAAATTTTAGAATTGGTCCACAGGATGATCTCATAAATCTCACAAAAAAAGCTGAAAATGCAAGCACTATATGAAGAAAAAGGAAAGTAAAGCAGAAGGAAAATGCTTTCTCCAGGTCACAAAGCCAGCAACAGGGAGAGCCAGAGTATGATCTTGGCCGTGTGGCTCCAACCATTGGTCAACACTGCCCTCAGCCTGAGCATTTAACATGTCAGAAAGGAGGCTGCATATCCCCACTGCACAGCTGTCAGTGGTTAAGGATGATACACTGAAAAGAGCAAGGATTTCACTTCCAGGAGCTGTTATTGCAAAGTTTCTCCATGATGGACTCTTCTACTCTTTGACGTGTACAATGGTTTGAAGCTGCTATCTGGCCACAGAGTGTGAGGCTAAATGCAAATTACTCAAGTCCCAAGAAAAAGTCAGAGAGTCTCTTATTCCCAGATGTTGTTCTGGAAAAGGTTTTTCATTGGATAAGTGTTTGAACCAAATTAAAAATTTCCATTTGGCTAAATTTTGCTGAATATTATCAAGGGATTATAAACCTTTTAGTTTTAAATTATACGTCCAGCTGCTACTTGCTAATTATAAATCTAGGTTTTAGTGCTGGTGTTGAAAAATACGTTTCCTGGGTGGATAGTATGCCCTCCCAAACGTCTGTCTGAGAAACAAACACAAAGAGATCATCACAAAAGCTTGAGTATATTCTTTTTAGTTCCAAATTCGTGTGGCTAGTAAAGTAAATATGAACCTCATGTACGCTTACTTAAAAGTCTGATGGGAAAGTAATGTTTTTCCTGATTGCGGGAAAAAGACTAGGCAACTGTAATGTAGGGAAGGAAATCCACTGTGTCAGTTGGCTGACATGCAGTGAAAAACAAAATGATATTTAGAACACCTTGGATTGACCTCATTTTCAATCCAAGAAAACATGAGAACTGGCAAGACTGTACTGAATCATCCACTTGCTACACTGTAGGTTAAAATCAGTTCATTTTGATGTAACTACTCCATTCTTCTAATAAGTCAAGTCATACTGTTTTATCTATTACAGACTAAAGACATCTGAATTTACTGTAAAAAAATCCACCTCAATGTTTCCTTTCAGTTCCTTCTTTGCTTCATTTTTGATGACAAGCAGACTGATGGGAAGGATAGAAACAAAAACAAAGGGTCTTTACAACAGACTGTTCTGATGATGGATGTGCTTGTGACTAAGACACTTGTCTGAAACTCAGTTTCTGGTTCAATTCTTTGTTCTCATGCATACCTCTTGCATAAATTGTACAGTTCACAGAATTTATCTAATTTTCTTCATCTGAAAACTGGAGGCAATCTTAATTTTACTGTGATTTTTTTCACTTACACATGGAGGCATCACACAGACATCCCCCACTTCATCAACATGTAGAATATGCTTACTCTCAGTAATGTTTATGTTAAGATTTTAAGAAATGTTTCTCAAATTCATGTAAGTCTTGTGCTGATTATGGACATCCCATCTAATATGGAAACTGAACCACACCTCTTGCTTTGTGACTTTTAATCAGACAGCAGACAGAAAAAAACATATGGCAATAAGCTAAGAATCAGTACTTTTCTGGCAAATATTTGAAATAAAAACATGTGTTGAAAAAATAAACCAGTTGTAACAAGATGGTAAACAAAAACAAGAAAAAGACATCCTGTAATGAGTATTACCTCAGCAAAACTATTCTTATTCTCAGCAGTGGACCAACTGTATCTCATACTGCTGCATGAAATCTCAGGATTGAGCACCAGCTCTTAGATTAGTAAATATTCTTCTAGGCTGGTAAATGTACTTCTAATAAGTATAAGCTCCTGAACTCTTAAAGGAGTTCTTTTGAAAGAACAGAGGTATTTTGAGATTGAGTTTGTCCTCAATGTCAGGCATTCACACGCACTTACTCCACAATGCTACTCACGGATTCAAGAACTCTCATTGCCCTCTCAGAAATTAACATCATTTCAAATTAATTAAAATTTAGGACTAGTAAACAAATAAAGTCAGGAGATTAAATTAGTTCTAAACTAGTGTTCCATCAGTGGGATGTTATGAATGGGTAGCAACAAACATAATACATTACTGGGATTTTATAGGCACAGTTTCTGTGAGTGTCAGATTCTACTGCCAAAATAAGGTCTCCTGATACATGTTCATTGCAGTACAGTAGGTATTTCAGGTTTGAAACTGCTTTGGCTAAAAGCTTCCTCATTTATCTTTTAATTTTATGTATGCACATCAAAATATGTTTGCATAGATATCCTCCTTTGTTCTTCTCATATGAAGAAACATTTCAGTGCTGCACATTCATAGCCTGGCTTTCATTTGTTTAACCACGTTGCACATTTTAGCCCAGCACACCTGCAAGTTAACGGCTATCTAGAGAACCTGCCTTTAGACTGATTGGAATTTCATTTAAGACAACAATCTGAGTGCCCTGGCCTTCTCCTGCTTCCAAAACACACATGCTGAGCTTGAAAAAACAGCTGTAAATGTGCTGAAAGGAAATTGTAGAATGCTCTTTCCCCTGCCCCCTTCTCCTCAACACCCCTCTCCTCAGCACTGTGGTAAATACCAGCAAGGCAGGCTGGGAAATTCCTCAGAAAATGCTAACACATGAGTCTCACTAACATTGGTCATTACCAGGCATGGCCACAGTGAACTGTACTGGTGTGAGAAAATTCCCAGAGCCCTGGTTTACTGCAATGAATATTGTGAAGACCACTTTGTAGAGCAGCTTATTCATGAAACTCAGAAACAAGGAGACCTGTTAGCACTAAAAATATTTTGTGCCTTTTTGGATATCAAAGGTGTTAGGTATGACAAAAGATATCTGATATTTGTCACGATATCTGTGGAGTATTCAGAATTTTTCAATTATTTCACCAGGCCTAGCATTGCCACATTTCTATCAGATGATATTGTGATAAACAAGAAACACTACTCAAAGTGTTTATAGGCAATAGGTAGATGACCTCCACTATAAGCAGAAAGTTCTCTAAAATCGACAAATCTTAATTGGGAACCCGCTGCTTATTTTTTGTTTAAACTGCTAGGGACACCACTGTAAGCTCTCTTCCTTTTCAAGAATTGTTTCAAATATTAATATGATTAAGAAGCTGAAGTATTGAAGTGTTTCAATATGGAAGTACAAATCTACTTTCCCAAAGTGGATTCAGAAAAGATGCTTAAGACACTGCTGTGTAGCGTGCTGTCTTGCTTTCATATACTAAACATCAGATCTAAGTATCTGTCCCAGTGCTGTCTAACATTTCTGAATAGCTTACCTTTCAAAAGCATGAAATTAATGTTTTCATGTTTAGTTTCCCATAATAGTGCCATTATTGCTTATATAAAAGCAATAAGCATTTCACAGCATTTGTTTGGCCAATTTTTACTTTAATTTTTAAGGATTTTACATTAGTTAGGGCCCCTTATATTATGATTCAGTTCTCAGCTTTCAATTAACAGCAGTTCAATACAAGATATAGGAAAGCAAATGTCAGCTGCATTGTAAGATGTTCTCTTTCTTAATAAAGAAGGTGATTAGAGTCTTGTACAGTTATTAGATAGATAAAGACAAAAGCCAGAACTTCCTTAAGAAACTTAAAGGCTTCAAGATTTAGTCTCTTCCTGAATCAGGACAATGACTCCCCTTCCGTTTTTCCTTTCAGACCAAATCAGAAATATCAGAAATATCTTTTATTGAAAACTCATTCAAATAAAATAGTTTTGTTAGATAACTCAGCTTTGACTTTCATCTACACGACTGTTGATCTCTTGCTCGAAAGAATACTTTGGCTACAGGATGCATTTAACAGAGTATTCTGTAAACTTTACGTTTTCTAAGAGCTAGTTACATTTTAGCTCATGTTAGAGCTAATTTTAAAATAGGTTTGGAGAGAGCAAGGGTTAGACGCCCTAGGCCTTTAGGTTAGGTGTACATTTTATGTACAAGCATATTTTATGGATTATTTGTTCTACTGTGCTGCTAGTGCTATGATAAAAGTAACTAACCGGGACACTGCTGATTTCTCTTGACATTAGTATGTAAATATTTTTAGAATATTTCCAGAAAATATTGGAAAAAAACATGAAGATGGCCCATATGGACAGTAAAAAAAAATAAATTTTTTTCTGGCAAATGCGGGAGTGTGGTGTGTGACACTGAAAAAGGCATACAGGAGAAAGGTAGATTTGTTTTCTTTTAAATAAGGTATTTTCCTTCATTCTACTTTTTAGTTAGAAAAAAGAATATTGGCTTAAGGATGTAGATTGATATCATTTAAAGAAAAGGGTTTTTTTAGCATTTCAAAACAGAAAAGTCCCTCACCCCACTGCCAAGGCAAAAAAGTAATATAACTATAAATGCTTTACAGTGTATTGCTATTTCCAGGAAACATTTCATGTGCATTAACTCTACAGATAAAACCAGAGGTAGTAAATAATCAAACTTACAGAAAAATGCTCCTGACAGCCGCTGAGCACAGCTGAGACTACACACTACATAGCTGGACTACTGTCCTTAGACTCACTGATTAGGGACTTTTTGTTCTTACAACCTCTTCATATTTGGCTGTGACACTCAAGGAAAGCTAATACAGAGAAGAAGAAATGTATATTTTCTGACTGCTCTTCAGAAAACTGAAATACTTGTTCCCTACACCTACACGAGGATAAGCAATGTTATTTTTCCTGCTTTAGTTATGTGTTCAATCCAGTCACATAAGCATCAACAAAGTGATGGGGAGGATATTGCAGCCAACTCCAACACACAAGCACCCCTTCTGCTCTGATTCCAAGAGGATGCCTGCTTATTGATGGCAGTCAGGTCGGAAGAGGTTGATATTTCACAAGAAGTCCAAGATACCAGACTGGCACAAACTAGTCACTTCTGTTTTCAGCAGCACGCACTGTCTGGTACATAGATATAGCACAACATTTGGTCTACGCTAACCTTGGAAGCATTGGGAAAAGGTTTTGGAGAAAGCTGCATATATGGCTGATTTTTGAGAGGACAAGGATTGGGAATGAACTTGGCAAAATTATTTTCCTTAAAAATGTGGAAATTAGCCCTGTGCCATTTTCTTCTACCACTCAATGCCTGGCAGTTAAACTTCCCTGAACCCTGATCTTCATCAAATTATTCCTCCTCTCAAAGCTCTTTTTCTACTCTAAAGGACATGGTGCAAGAAAAAAGGTGGGAAAGAGGAGGGAGGAGTCTTCACAGAAAATGTCTTGTATCAATAGATCTAGAAATATTCAGGGAAATATTTCCTTACTTGATCAAGCTTAGGATAGTGTTGTGAGGACTTAGTAATTTTCTTTAGAAATTAGATCTATTTGTAGATAAGCAAAGCCTGGAAACCACAGCTAAATAAATCCATTTTAAAAAGAGAAAGTAAAATTGCATTCCCCCATTCATGCATGTTTGGTGGCTGGTACCCAAGAATGAGTGAAGCCCTAATTTTTTGGCTTATTTAGAAGGCAGGTGAACATGCCAGTATCCATAGTCCATAGCATATTTCACCTTTTACTGTCCTCTGCCTGGCTTCTTGTTTTCAAGAAACCCTTGGGACTTGAGGGGTCTTTGTGAATACCACTCATCTAAAAAACTTAGTTAAAATTAGTAAATTGGTTCAGGCAGGGGAAAAAGACACATGCTCACATGATCATTTTTCTCACAGCTGACCAGATCAACAATTTGCTCCTAAAAACTTGTTTTGCCTTTAGAAATTATTTCGATGGTTTTGGGTTTATTTGAATTTTTATTATTATAATTATCATTTTTCTTAAGCCAGCTCTAACGGGTTTTTTGCCATATAGTCTGATCAGATGTAGCACACATTCTTTGCCTGCTAACTAAATATTTACTTTTTAAAATTTTTTTTGTGTGTTTATTTTTGGTTGTTGTTTTTTTTTTACTCAATAAAAAACTATTTCAGCAGTTATCAGGAGACTTCAAAACTATCTAATCTGAGGATCCCCTTACTCGAACTGTCAGTTTTGTTATGAAATGATTTTGCATAGCTCACTAAATGCTGATGCTGTCTGGTCTCGGCAGATTATAAAGTATGGAAAGTTATACCAAAATGTAACCCCCTAGGCTTAAATTTGAGTGATTGTCTCGTAGGAAATGGTGATCACAAGCCTCAGAGAGGGTTGTAGCTCATCCCTCTTCCTTGAAGATGTGAACTTAGCTGACGTTGAAGAAGGCTTATCATAGGTGGTGAGGGATAAGAAGGTAATATGACATCCACCTTAACATGCAAAGTCTATAAATTGCCAACAACCTCTGCTTCAAAAGATGTAGAAACCTGCATATTCCTATCAAAGATGAGTCATAGAGAAACCAGTATTAATACCAATAATTGATTACAATTAATTGGTTTAGCTGAATTTGACCTTATCTCTGTAGCAAAATTTTGATTGAAACATTCAAACCAGGATCCACAGTGAAACAGAGTATCTTCCTTTAATTCCCAAGAAAGATAGAGAAAAATATATCCACCAAAAATATATATCCACCATCTTTACAGTAAAATAATCCTGAGAGTTTGCACCAAAGTATGTTAAAACATTTTGGAAAAGAATACAAAACCCTACTTTGCAAATAACATAAGTGAATGGAAATAGGTACTAAAAATAAGTTACTTAGAGGCTTTTTTTTTTTCCTTTTTCTAATTTCAAGAGCTTTAAAATCCTATTTCCTTAAACAAAAAAAAAAAAAAAAAAGGATTTTAAAAAGACCAGTAATATCTAATTGTTCTAATTTCTTTGAGAAGCAAGTATTTGGATTACCAGCTTTCAAAAAAAGTACAGAATATTCTGATTCTAAATATACAGAATATACAGATCCTAAAGCTAGCCTGGAGCTAAAAGAAGAATAACCTTGCACTGAATATCCACACATCTCTCTGATGACACTTTTTTACTGCACAATAAATCTTAGAACAGTTTGTAATGTGATTTCAAAATGACTCAGACAGCATTAATCAAATGTTATGGTAACCTCATTTTAAAGTACAAATCCAGTCAAACATTTCTATTGCTGTACTTCATTTCTTACCAAGATTCTTTTAATAGGAAGGATTTTAGGATGTCCTACACATTTGCTTTCCTTATAAAAATGTCAAAGTTCAAAGTGTACCTACATACCCAGAATTCTTTACTGCATTTTCTTCTGTGTGCCAGTAGTTGACATAATTTTTGCCTTGTTTGAACAGCTGGTCTTAGCCCAACTTCAAGAGTTTGGAGTTACAATCAAGGCCAAGACCTGACTCTTCATAAAAAAGAAATACAGAGCACAAAGGTATATAGGATGTATTGCCAAGAATTTGTGTCCCTTCCCTTTAGGGACAAGCTCGTTAAAAGTTCCTTACTACTTTGTTAATGCAAATTCATCCTACACCTCACAACTCCAGAGTGTTATCATAGAGATATGTTTTTCAGTGACTCAAGGAGATAAGCATTCTTTGTTTTCTGCACTGCAATTCTGACTGACTCCATTTCAAATTACAGATGCCCATCATATCCTCTGTTTAGACTTGACTCACCATTCAGCTTTTTGTGTGACAGAAAAGAACACAGGGGAGGTTTGAGACATGCTTTTAAAGGAGATGAAGAGGCTGAAAACAGATTCCAGCAATCAGCTGCAATGGAGCAGTGCAAGCAGGGCTCCACAAAGATACCAAGAGAGAAGAGACCCTGGTGTGGTGGCAGCAGACAGTTCTGTAATTCCAGACAGAGCAAGGCAATGGCTGGGTACTGTTTAGGACACAGAACTGGAGGCAACATAGGTGCAAAGTCCACCCAGGAGTCAGAGCCAGCAGACCAGCTACTGACACTATGGGCCTTACCTTAAATGAAGCTCCCGGCTTGTTAGCAGAGCAAGCCTTGGCAGGGCTGCTAGGTTAGGCCAGTCAGGGCAATTAAAAGCCCACTGAAGCCATTAGAGCCCTGACAACACCACCATTTTCCCGTGTTTCCATGCCTGTTTCTCTATTTCTTTCAGCCTTGAGAGCTCTTTGAGAAGAACACCAGGTAGTGTCAACAGAGGATTTAATCTGAGTCAATCTCGTTTATACTTTCTTTTCAGTTTTTCAGCCTTTCCAGCCACATTGTTGATTGATTACATGTTTATTGTCATTTAAATTTATAAAATGGCTATGAAGCAAACAGCAATCATCCTGCCTACATTACTACCCTTAAATCTACTCCTCAATGTGGTGAAAAAGGTCCAGACTGAAACACTTATACTTGACTATGAAAGACAAAACAGTGAATAGAAAGATTCCTGTATTCAAATTCTCATAGACCTGAGCCCTAAATCTTTCATTCCTTCAGAAGCTCTGAAGAACCAGCTGCAACGTTTTCTGCAAAAACTAGTTGCATTTGAAATATATTTGTTTCAAATGCATTTTGTCAAAAGTCATCTAAGTTTCTGAAGTTGATTTCTGCCCAATTCAGAAGAATTAGCAGAGCAGGGGGCTGAAGACAAACCAGAGCTCCACATGCAGAGGTGTGACATGTCAGGGCATAAGGTTTCCCTTGTACAACACACTCAAGCTCTGGTGCTATTTGAAAGTTTCTAAAAGGCAGAGGCTGTTGAATATCAGAATCCTCTTCCTCCATCCAGGTTCAAAACACATCCAATCTACCACAAAGCTACATTTGGGACTGCTCCTCTGTGTCTGTATTCACAAATAATAGATCTGTAAAGTGAAAGAGCTGGTGCTGAGGAGTTGTCACCCACAATATGCATGCTTCAGGGGTTTAAGGTTTGGATTAGCTCATATCTGACCACATGTACTGCATATCTTTCTAATCTGGAATGCACCATGTAGCTTTTCAGCTTAATTTTGGCTAAAAGGCATCCTGCTCATGCACTTGAAACTGGTCCATGATACAAACTAAAGCACATTAATTGAATATGAACTGCAGAGTCTTCTTAAAAGCCAATTTGTGATATCACAGAATCATAGAATGGTTTGGGTTGGAAAGAACATTAAAGATCACCTAGTTCCAACACTGCTGCACGAGTAGGGACATCTTCCACTAGACCACATTGGTCAAAGCTTCATTCAGCCTCACCTTGAGCACTTCCAGGGATGTGTCATTTGCAATTACCCTGGGCATCCTGTTCCAGTGTCTCACCACCTTCACACTAAAGAATTTCCTCCTAATGTCTAACCTAAATCTCCCTCCCTTCTTGCAGTTTAAACTATTACCCCCTTGTCCTATCACTACACACCCTGGTAAAAAGTCCATCCCTAGCTTCCCTGTAGGCCCCTTCAGTTATTGGGAAGCAACTATAAAGTCTCCTTGGAGCCTTCTCTTCTCCAGGCTGAACAACCCAAACTCTCTCAGGCTGTCTTCATAGGAGTGGTGCTCCAGCCCTCTGATCATCTTTGTGGCCTTCTTCTGGACTTGCTTCAGGAGCTCCATGTCTTTCTTATGTTGGGGGCTCCAGAACTCGACACAGTACTCCAGGTGGGGTCTTACAAGAGTAGGGCAGAGACGGAGAAACCTGCTGGCCATCCTTCTTTTGATGCAGTCCAGGGTATGATTGGCAAGCACACACTATTTGCTTATGATGGGCTTCTCATCAACCAACACCCCTGAGCCTTTCTCCTCGGGGCTGCTCTCAATCCATTCTTCCCTCAGCCTGTAATTGTGCTTGGGATTGTTCTAACTCACATGAAGAACCTTTCACTTGGCTTTGTTGAACTTCAACTAGTTTGCACAGGCCCACCTCTGGAGCCTTTCAAGGTCCCTCTGCATGGCCTCCTTTCCCTCCAGCATGTTGACCTCACCACAGTTTGGTGTTGTCAGCAAACTTGCTGAGGGTGTACTCAATGACACTGTCCATGTTGCCACTAAAATGTTAAGCAGCACCAGTCCCAATCCTTGAGGAACATCACTCATCACTGGTCTCCACTTGGACATTGAGCCATTGATGACAGCTCTTTGAGTGCCACCATCCAGCCAATTTCTTATCTATGGAGTGGTCCATCCATTGAATCAATTTCTTTCCAGTGTAGAGACCATGATGTCATCTCGGACCGTGTCAAATGCTTTGCACAAGTCCAGATAGATGACATTAGCTGCTTTCCCTTTGTCCACTAATGTTGTCACCCCATCATAAAAGGACACTGAATTTTTCAGACACATGAATAAGACAGTAAGAAGTTGGGTGCAGTAAGATGCTTGATACAGATGGAAGCTGGAAAACACTCTCTATCACCTCCCACCCCCACTTTGGAAGCAGGGGGACTGATGTTTGTGGTAGATTATTGAGTCCACAGGCACAAATGCTACTTTGAATCCAATTTTTTTACATGTTTATTTCATATCTGTGTTCCTGCACAAGCTATGCTAATGACATCTTTTCAAGTTTCCTTGTTCAGTGCAATGTGATGTACTCATAGAAACACAAAACACAACTTTCTTCAACTCCTATGCATCTGAATGCATCCATGAGAATGAATCTCAGGAAACCTAGATTAAGCTAAGTAAGCTGTGATGATGTTGCAGGGTCTGGATCAAAATGAAAAAACAAGGTACAGATGAAGTATGCAATTCATTTCCAGCTAATAAATCTTGACTTTAAAGTGAAAAGGGTACACAGAGGATGTATAAAATTTAGTGGCTACAGTTCTTCTAGTGTCAAAAACATATATTGACATAAGGACGCACACTTTTGTGGAAAAAAATATGAAGCCATTAAATTGTAAGATGTTAGTAAATCAGCTTGGGTTAAACTCAGCTCCCATTGTGCACCTGCGTGTGTATATCACTATGTTCCAAGCCTTCTTTACTATGTCACTAAGTAAATCAATCCATGATTTACTGAAAGAAGAAACTCTGAGCAAGGAATGAGTCATGTTATTTATTTAAATTTCATTGACCCCCAGTGGGAATGAGGGAAAGGGTGGCATTGCCCATTTCTGTGAATGCAATGTTTTCTTGTCCCATGCCAAGACACTTTAATTTTACTGGGACAGCTTCAGAGTTGGAAACATAAATAACAAAATCAGATTCTTGTTGGCCACCTTCTCAAGTAAGTGAGGGTTGCAGGGAAGGAAAGAGATTTAATTCCAACTTGGCAGTCACCAGGCAACCAAAGAATAAACAAAGTGACATTGGACCAAGGTAGAATAAAATAAGGATGTGTTATGTCTCTTTAAATTCTCTATTGATTGCTCTGTGTACAAACATATATTTATGTATATTTGTTTGTGTGTTTGAGTGTGCATATAAAATCCAGCAAGGGTTTAAATTGCTTTATGTGTGCATGCTTTATATATGCCTTTTACCATCAAAGAAGATTACTTCATAGAAGAGCAGAGCTAAAGACCAAATGTAGACATGTCTTTGCTCTATCCCAAAAATGACAAACATGGCATTGATCAAGTTGGTTGAGTTCCACACCATAGTTCTTATTAACTCTATGCAAACTTACAAAAGTGAGCTATGTACATGTACACAACTGCACCACTGAGGTCTGTTGACTTTGTCAACAAGCTATAGGTGTACCATCAAAGCTTCCAAAACTAATGAGAATTACTTGTATTTTTAAGGTTTTTCTATTACATTCCTTGTTGGTGAGGAAAGCAGCAAAACTGAGTGAGTTACAGTAGGGTATGAGATAAGTTTATTTTCTTTCAGGGCAATTTTTCTTCAGCAAAACAAATGTCATTTTAATTACTTCTAAATGTTCCTGCATAACAAAAAAAAAACCGTGTCTGTTGACAGCATATCTGGACTCTTGGTACAGTGTAGGTTTTTCATTTAGCCCTTATAGCATCAAAGCAGTTCATCTTTTGGTACATGGCCTGTAATATTTCAGGTTCTGTGCTAGACTGGAGATCAAACTAAATTATTTTCAGAATTCATGAAATTCCCTGACTTTGAAACACTGCAGCAGTCTCAATGAAGATAATTAAGTAGGATCTACAGTGTCTGAAGAGATGTTTGTATTCTTCTGGTTAAAGCACCTGCTTCCATTTGAGCACATTGAAGTATTTGGTTGTGTCATGCTTCTGCAATGTTTTAATAAGTGATGTTGAAAAATTATCAAGATTCATTACTCTGCTTTGGACAACTTACCACCAAAATGGCACCCCATTATGAATAGCACTGCTACATGTCTATGTGTGGACCCCTGCTCACTTGATAAATGTGCTTTAATAACCCTAGAATGTAGAACTCCTCACAGCTGGGGCTGAGCTGAGATCAGCAGCTAACATAGTTCAGGTTCCCAGTTCCCTGCATTGGAAACATTCAGCCTTCTAGGATAAGAACTTGAGTCGCTTGTGAGAAGTGTTTCTCATGGGCAATTTTCCTGTGCATTGCTGGATCTACTAGCAAGACTATAAAGAACATGAAAAGGCTTCTCATTTGTCTCAGTTCTTCTGCTCCTTCTTTTCAGATTCTTAAGTTTTTAAGAAGTTCTTAAAAATTGTTACAGAACGATTACTCCCTATTTCTTTTCCTGCTCAAGCTGTATATGGCCACATGCTTCTATAAAACACCATTTCAATCAGCCAATCATCTAGGACCTTTTAGTCCAAGAGAGACAAGAATAAACAGAACAAAATCAGATCAAAAGCATTCTCTGCACTGAGTAAATATCACTTTTCAATTGTTTCAGGAGAATATATAATATTGTTACTCTAGGAAGATAAGAAAGAGATTGCCATTCACATCTCTCTTAGCCACTCCTGTTTATTAAAAACTTGCTTATCTATCCATCTCTTTCAGCAAATTGTAGATTCTTTTTGTGTTTCATTTTTTTGGTGTGTGTAAAAAGGCCCTCACTGAATCCCTTCAGTATAATTTATTACTAGTATTTTGTTTATACTATGCTGTCATTCTACCATTCCTTGTTATCATATTACATACCTTTAATCACAGAATCAGAGTGGTTGAGGCTGAAGTGACTTCTGGAGGTCATCTTCTCCCACCCTTCAGTGACTGGCCTCTGGCTGGGCATTGTGCTGCTGATGACAATCCTTTGAACCTGGTCATTCTTCTGTTTTTCAGTTAATTTCCCAGTCCGTTTATCTAGTCCATTCTTCATTGGTTTTTCAACGAGGATTTTATGGGAAAGAGTGTTGAAAGTCTATCAAAGGTCAAGATAAACAGCATTGACTGCTCCTCTCTCATCTACCAAACAAGTAATTTAATTGTAGTGAGCTATCAGGTTGATTAGGCATGCTTTCCTCCTCAAAAATCCATGCTGAATTTCTCTCAATGAGCTATATCTTAATTAATAATCAAAGATTAATCATTGTCCCAATTAACTATTTATTCTTCTCTACGACTTCTGCTAGGATGCTAAATGCATTGAATCAAGGAATTATTTTGTTCCTCAATGACTGTGCTGGAGGTTTGGAGATTTTGCAGTTAACTCTACCCATCTGAGTGTCTATGGAATCACCAGCCTCTAGTCTTGAGCTCGTGACCTTTTCAGTACTAATACACAGATTTACTTCCCTGCCCCATCTAATCATGGGTAGCTTTGTTACTCCCCTCTCAGAAGTTCCTTTTCAAAAGCCCTCACCATGCAATACTTTGTAGTAGAGGTCTGGGCCTTTTTTATTTTATTTTTTTAATTATTTTTTTTGGTACATACTCCAGACTGCAAAGTGAAAGCAATGGTTTAGAGTTTATCTCATTCTTGCTTCATTTATTGATATTATGAATCAGACGAAGGATGTCTATAGCTATTAACTCCCAGCAAATCATGTTTTTCTTCAAAATTAAAAATAAAAACCACTAAGATGGACTCTTGCATTCGTTATTAAATTTGTTCATAAAAGTTGGACTTACAGAAACCGCCACAAAAATTCAGTACTGTTAAACTGCATGACATACAAATAGAGAATGAGAGGTTATTAATTATTACTTCATGACCACCTCTGTTCCAGAGCAGTTCAAATGCCATCAGAGGAGGGGATAGAATTGTGAAGTTTCCTGCTCTGAATCAGGTCACACTGCAAGCCAAACTACATTTACTGGGAACACCCTTCCAGACAGGAAGGATCTTGGCTAATGAACACATCTGGGGGATATGGGTCTAATAAACTTGGCAAATATTTCCTCTATCTTGAAAAAAAAGTAAGAGTAGGGATCTGGAAAACTGTAGTTAGTAAAATACTCCAGCCTGTCAGTGCTACACACTTAACAAGGTTTTATGGCTGTTACCATATTTGCTATACGCAAAAAATATGCAAAGTGCTTATGGCACTGAATCATATGACAAGTTCTTCAAATAACAGTGTGTAATTTGATAAAGAAACAAAAATTCAGGATTTAGTCACCAAAGCAGATCTATGCCTCCATATCTGGATACAACTGACTCTGCAAACTTTGTTGCTATGAGCAGTATTTTAGGATTCAACCTAGAAGTCAACCTGTCTGAAACCAATATTAATATTAAAGAACCAGTGTTATTCAGAGCGAGTACTATACACCTGTTTAGGGAACCAGTTAGATGCACAGCAGAAAAGACAACTTGGGTCCATACATTTTTGTATTCTCCCATTGTGCATTAATATTTCTCGCAGAATATTGTACATTACATATTTGAAAGAAGAAAAAAATGTTGCTATATAGTTACAGTTCCTTTTTGCATATCCAAATTTGATCCTGGCCGCACAGTTGTATGTTTGTGGTGTACTGAATTACAGTGCTGGAGACAAGTTGTCCTTCATTTCCCTGCTGAGTTTCCAAAGGTGTATGCAGTTGGAGTCATGGCTAGTAGAGAAAAGAAGGCAACTGAGAATAAATCTCTGAATCTCAGTTTGGTCTGATTTTCAAGCCGTTTGACCAGATGAATCTATAAAATGTTTTTTTGAAAGATCAAACCACACTGCAAACACATGCCAGAAACACTCATACTACTCAGTGAAATGCTCAGTGGCAAGAAAATACAGGGGTTTTAAGCATATAAGAGGGAAAAGTCTAGAGAAATGTGCTAAAATATTCTTTCTGGACTAATAGAAAAGAAATGCCTATTTTCTGGTTGTATAAAAAAAATCTATTTGGAGGTAATTTGCAAATTATCTAGAAAGAAACAGGAAGAAATAAAGAGATTAAACAGTCCATGACCTTGGACTCCAGAACTGTTGCATGCCTGAAGCAGTCCAGATTTGTAACTAAGATATCAGACACAGCTAAAACTGAGGAAAGCAGTTGGTGGGCAGGAGAAAACAGCTTTGAAAAGTTTACATTCATGGTGCAATCCATATCTGAAGATATATATCCACCTTTTGTAAACTAATTTTTACAGTTTGGAAGTATTTTTGGATTCCTTGTTGATACTAAATTCTTAGTGTCAGACATAAACCATTTTCTACCCTTCCAGCTGAAGAGCATGCTCTGCTGCACGTGGAAAATGTGCTTAATTACATGCACAGCTCACAACACTCCTCAGACACAGCAGTACTTTCTTTCTTGAGGGTAAGATCTCCATATGGTTTGATCTACGGCCAAGCCCAGGTTTCCTAGGAACACCACCACAATGTAGCAGACCTCTGCAGGAGACTGAGCTTCTTCATTAGCTGATGTGAGATTGCAGGAAAAAATTGCCATTGCCTTTAAAAACATCTCTGTCTTCTGAAGCAAAAGGCCTGCCAGAATTCATTGTAACATAAGTCAGCCCAGTGTGTGCAGGACTGCAGTACCCATTCTGTTCAAACAACATGTTCAATTCTTCCTCCTGGAGGAGAAAGAGAAGGGAAGTATTATTATGCATTGCACAATGCACTTCTACAGGGCATAGAGATGCCATAATGTTAAGGATATATTAGTAGATAACTCTTTAAGAGTTTTAGTTAAAGGCATTTTCTTTCACTGTTGAACATCGAAGACTAAAACTAGTCACCAATTTTGTAAAGCAATAATAGGAAGTAATCTGAACTTTTCTTTTATCTGACTCACACATGTAAGAATTAAATGGTCTCCCCTCAACACTGAGGACAGAAATTAATTTACCAAAACTATTGAATGGCAACTTTCTTCAGGAAGCCACCTTGTTTCCTAGCAAGAGACAAGAGACATCAGACACTGAGTCTGATAGTAAATTATTGTAGAGCTATATCTGAAACTGAGGATCAGGATATCACATCTTTCACTTAGTGATTGTATGATACCATGATTGTACGATACCTTTTTTTGTCAGGCAATACCAAAATAATGTTTATAAAGCAACTAAAGAAAGAAAAGAATGCTCAGCTGAACTGACTTCAGGCTGAGGAAAAGCATCCTTAACCTGCACCTTCAAAAGAGCATCAACTTCACAACAATCTTGATAAAATGCATTTCAAGCAATTGACAGCACTGTTGTCTTCTCCAGGGCAAAGGTCTATTTATGTGACTTTTACAGATATAGGTATTGTAAGGAAAGGAAGTGGTGCATAAATACAGTTCAAATGAACAAGTGCGGGCAGAACTTAAGCCCTTGCCCTCATTAACCTACCCAGTGCTGTACACACCCCCAGGAATGTGGTAGTAAAGAAATAGCTGTCCAGATTATTCCATTCACAATGCTACTGCACATGGTCCTATACACATTCATACCATACAAAGCTATAGAGGGAAAAGGTTCATATTTATAACACACTTCCTTACTGACCCTTCGTCTTTGGCATTTTGACTTTGTGCAGTTGATCATGATTTCCAACAGTTAATCCTGCCAGAAAAACAGAAGCTGTTGTCCTTCATGTTATGCTTGTCTAAAATACCATAAATATTTTCTACTACAGTGAACCAAAATTCTCAACTGCTCTAAGATAACTTTGTTTTATATGACATGCATCACATTACCACATACTTTCACATCCATTGCGAGCAGCTGTCAGTTTATCCTGAACTGTATTGTTCATATACCATTAGGAAGCTTTGAGTGGTATATAGAAAAAACTGGATTTTATAAACATGAATATGGGTGTGACTGAGAATGTAATAAAGATGAGATTATGTATATATAAATAGATACATCTATAAAAATAAACAGATACATTCCTTTTGAAATCATGTTTGTAATAAGACCTGTTGTAGTTTACAGAAGCTATGAAAAGCCAAATAAAATAATGAGAAATAAACAGAAAGTGGTCACATCTATGTGGAAATTTTAAGACATTGGAGAGAACTCCATTCTAAAATTATCCGCTTTTTGAAGAGATAGGACACCTATGTATTCTCTGCAGAGTTGATTCATGTTGTTTCTACATTCTTTGTAGCTCAATACAATAACATTTCATGTGTAAAATGGCTAAACTGTGGGCTAACATTTAAATATGAAGCTTTTTTTTTTTTTTTTGTCAAAGTTCAGAATAAAGAGGACATCTGATTATTGAACTTTCAAAAATATTTTTTTTTCTAAAGACATAGGCTAGGCATTCTCCTTATAAATAAACAATACAACATCTTCAGTTTAATTATGTTCAACCAACTAGCCATGATTCATCTGCTTGCATGCCCACACACCTAACTTTTTGCACAGTAGTGCTCTGAGGGAAACAAGAAAGTTATATGGGTGAGCAAAATTTGAGATATTTTTTAGAATATCACCAAAGCATTACAGTTCAATTAAAAATCTTTAAAAAAAATAAAATAAATCATGATGTTTTTCACAGACTCATTAGAACAGAGAAAGTAAATCCAATGTAGCTAATTGTCCTGTCCAAAGTCAATTTTATGGCTCAGAACTGGTCTTTGCCCTCTAACTTGGTCATGTGAAAGGTGCAGGATGGAGCCAACAAGCCTGGGAAAACATTCTCTCTGTAGAAAGATGGCACTGCAGCTTTCTGACTATGAAGAGCAACATGCCTACATAGCAATGTAACTATCCTCGATCTTGGGATGCAGTTGCTTTTGGTTGGCATAGACCAGGACCTCTCTAACCAGAAGGATGTGTCCAAGTGGGTGGTTGCTGCCCTGTGTGGCTCAGGGGGCCCTAAAGCCCAGGCTGGCTCTGTGTGGGGTACCAGTCTTGACAGCACCCATTCCATTTGCTGTTTGTTCAGGAGTTTGCTCCAAGAAGGATAGAGTGTGTGTCTGAGTTTTCTTTCTTTCAAATATCAGCATCCCAGGAAGTTCACAGAAGACTGCATTGCTGAGAGACTGTGCAGTCCTGGCCTTGCTGTTCTTTGCCAGCCAAAAACACGAAAGAGGCACCAGCCATAGAAGTAGAGAGAAGAGCCCAGAATATTAACTATCATTCAAAACAATTGGAATTGTTTTACTTTTATCAATATGAAAAAAAAAAAAGAAAACAAAAAATTGATAAATGGGTTTGGGATGGGGTTTATCTGTGCCTGAAGACCATATAAAATGAGAAATCCCAGAATTGCCAATAGCTCAGCTGACCTGAATTTTGCAATCTAGCCTGATCCAGTGTGTCCAGAAAAAGAGACAGCAGCATGAGAGTGATGAGACAGAACAGGAAATAAAGCAAAACATATACATGTATGTGTATATATATGTTTCTATATATACATATTTAGATATGAGATAATGATTTAAACTCAAGAAAACTTAGCTAAATTATATTTTAAAAGAAATCTTTAATTTCATGAAACTAAGAGAGTTCAGTGTGAGACACACATTGAATCCCTAAACGTTATAGTATTTTACTTTTAAGAACGGCAACGTGTAACATTTCTGTACATAATTACCCTGTGGAGCTGAGAGCTGACAGAGTTGCAAAATTGCTAACAAGCTGCCTGAGATCACAACTACAATCAAGCAGCACTGTGCTGCTTCTTACAGCCTGCCCTCACTGATGCCGCTGGATCACCATGTGATCAAAGAAGTTTCATCTGATTATACAAACTGTGAGCTGAGGATTGTGAATACAAAGCAAGTAAATTCTTCTTACTGACTTTTTTTTTCCGCCTTCACAGATTTCCTCTAATTCTAGAAAGGAACTGATGTGTCTTTTCTCCCTGAGTCTCAGTGCCCTCACATTTCTCATACAACTTCAGCTGTGCTCTGCATGCTTATTAGGCCCCTGTGCATCAATTGCTGTATAAGCTTTCACCACAAGACCCAACATCACATAGAAGTAACAGAATCTGAGTGAAGGGAAAAAAAGTATTAATGCATATATGCATACAGATTGCTCATAGATGTCCATAAATTTGAAGTTATATACATAAGATGTACTTAGAATATGAATGAGAATGACAGTGATCTGGTATTATTACATGTCTTTCAAAGATGTTTAAGAGACTTTCAAAGATGTTTAAGAGACTATTAATTAATATCTAGCTGCTGTTTTAAAGAAAAGAAAAGGAGTCACTGAACTAAGCAGTATCTGTAGAGGGACTGTGTGTCCAATACTTTCACACTTTTGAAAGATTTTAATCTCTCAGCCTGATATAGATAGATATATATGCATAAATGCAAATATGTATATATATGTATATCCGTGAGACAGATCAGATCTGATTAAACCTAATAATTTACAGTATTCCTCAAAATAAAAATTCCATTTAAACATCTAAAAATAAAATAAAATGCAGTTTTCAAACAAGTTTATAAACTTTTCTATAAAGAAATACTGAGCTTCCATTTAAAGGCAAGAGCTCCCTCTAGATAACAGCTTGAGGAATTTTTCTAATTGCATTTTAAGTGAACTTTGAAGAAAACAGAATAAGTGGACTTGAAAAGCACCGAAGCATGGCTGTCACTCTTCTGAGAAGCCTTGGAATCTGCCTCCAAGACTTATGTTTTGAAAGAAAGAATGGGGGAAGAAAAAATACATCAGCAGCTTTAGAATTTTGAGGTGATTTTTATTATATCCCATTGAGTTACATGGGTCAGCTTCCAAAATTAATAACAATACCTCAAGAGTTCCTGACTCCTTTTTCTCTGATTTTGGCACAGAAACAGATATGATTTGGTCTCTCTCAGTAATAAAAACTTGCTTTCTCCTTAGCATTTAAATGCTCTGGTTGGAAATGTTAATCTGAGATTGACAGGTGCTCTATTGCAACAACCTTAGGTACCAATAGAAATCAGAAAATTTGCAAAAAGAGTCACAGAATATGGCCTGCAAGAGAAAATGGGAAAAAAAATTCAAAAAAAAAAAATCCTATTTTGTCAAAAAGAGACAGAGACTGAGAAGAAACAGGTTTTCAGGAAGTGCTGTGAGGAACAAAATGACATTGTTTTCTATGTCATAGGATGCTGGGGCAAAAGTAATGCATTTAAATCACGTGGGGCAGCAGTTTTTAACAACCTTTATTTGTTTAAATTGAGTTAAAGGACTTCCAAATATGTCAGGAACTGCTTAGATACATCTACTTCTGCTGCAGCTTCTCTCAGTTTGGCCCTACTTGCACTTTTAATAAGAACATTTTCCATCAACTGTTAGACTTTTCTTTCTTTTTTTCAGTACATCTGCTGTTCTCCACAAAAATAGGACTGGAGATGTCAGCTATCATGCCTGTAAATTATCAAGAGGAAGACTACAAGGTTCAATTAACTCTAAATCACCAGATTTGTCTGTGTTTTCTTACGTTCTCTATGTGATACTGAAAATTTGCTCTTTACCAGTGGAAATTTTACAGGACTCCTGATGACATTTTTTCTTTTAGCTGAATACATTTAAGAAAGTGTAAAACTATTTCAGATGCTTAGGACTTTAATTTGCACTCAATATCAGGCTGCTTTTTTTTGAGGGTAGGAAGAATATTTCTTAAGGCCAGAAAGGCTGTCCAGAAAGGCTACTCTTTACATGTGATATTGCTTATTAATTGCATTTCAGTTTGCACAAGTCGGCAAATTCCAGTGAACTTTTGAGTGGTGATACATTTTACCAGTAAACATCAGTTTCCAGAATCACAGAATGTTAGGGGTTAGAAGATACCTCAAAAGATAATCTAGTCCAACACTACTGCCAGAGCAAGATACCCTAGAGTAGGTCACACAGGAACATGTCCAGGCAGGTTTTGAATGTCTCCAGAGAAGAACACTCCACAAACGCTCTCGGCAGCTGGTTCTAGTGTTGTTATATGGCTGGAAGGCCTATGTGACCAGGCTAAGACCTCTGGTATAGGTTGCCTATCAACCACATCCCCATAGACTGGCTGTCGTCCAGCAGAGCCTCATATCTATTCTGGATAGGACCTTCATCTCCATCCTTGTTTGCCTGGCCCTCAGTTTACAGAGCCCCATACCTGTTGTGTATGGGCAACTGGGAAGATGAGGAAGGTCAGGAGGGGACTCACCTGCCTCTCCAGGGAGGGACCTGTTACCATCCCCCCCACCTCTTACATCCCCTTCTTTTTGCAGGTGGCAAGAGGGTAGGGGATGCCCTGCTTCTTGTGGAGCCTGCACCTGCTGCCTTTCCCTTCGGGATGGTAGACCCTGGCTCCACCAGTCTATCTCCCTTTCACATTTTCTTACAGTCCTTAGTCTTTCAATTTCCTCTTTCAGCTCAGCCAACATGCTGAGCAGCTCATTCACCTGTTCACATGTAAAGCAGGTGTTGTCTCCCACACCCTCTGTTACAAGTGCCAGGCTCCAGCACTCTCTGCAGCCGAGGGCCTGGACACCCACGTTTGTGTGGGAACTCCATCTGGGTTCCCACATTTCTTTTGACAACAGCCTTTGGCCAGGTTGTGACCATAGCTGGGCCTGGGAGTGACTAACTGAGCCAACTGCTGGGACACACCCAGATAACTCACCACACCCCCTTTGTTCCACCTTGATTGGTGCACAGGGATCCCACCTGGGCTGTTTAAACTCCTGGGGCATTTAAACAACCCGTTGGGGCTGTGGTTCCACCCACACCTCGCCCACATCTCTCATAATATCGGCAGGCTCGGTAAGGGGGTTTGCTCCACTCAGCATGAGTATCCCAGATTTGGTAAATAAAAAACCCTCAACAATAACAAAACAAAAACCCAAAGAAACAAAAATCCAAAACCCTGAATGCTGAATTCTGCCACTCTGCTAAACTGCTCTGGGGACAGTTGGGCACCAATGGCTGCAAGCAGTGCTCTGATCAAGAAACTGGAGAAGAAATTTTAATAGAAAAGTTACAAGTTGGTTTGAGAGAGTTCTAGAACAAACAAGATTTAAAGAATTCATCAACATTTTCACATAGTGATTTAAATGCCTACATCAATGATGAGTGAATTTGAGTGAATAAAAAAAAACTTATTTCTCTAGCAAAATCAGTTTCTTTCTGATAGCTCAGCTTTTTGCAATTAAGCTGCTTATAAGCCATTTATCTCTTCATTTCGCTCAATAATAGTAATTTAAATTGTAGCACAAAATGCAAACACTGTTCATCTTCTTTATAGAGTACTTTTGCAGCTCTTTCTACTAAAAAGTAAATTCTGGGGTCAGGCTGAGATTTCTGTTCATTTCTAAGAACAAAAATACTTTTTATCTTTGTAAATATTGAAATTAAAGGTTTTTATCTTGCTACAAAAAACTTTGCCCACTACAACAATGATTGTTAATATTTTTCCATGTTTATGGCCTTATTTTATTACGGAATGTGTCTGGGGACTCCCTTTCAGATTTAACTCTAGAGGAAGAGTTGTAGCTGTAGAGGGTATTTTTGACCCTGTTTATGACCCCCAGTAGACCCCACTTTGAGAAACAGCTCACTGGGAATGTTCATTGGAAGCACTTAAATGAGGAAATAAAAATATAATTTTCAAGGGAATGTTCATACAACTTTTGGAGATGTTTTTCCAGCTTAAATACAGAGACCTAGGCACCTCTGTCTTGTGCATAAACAATCTGTACACATAAACTATGCCCTTTAGCTGGTGAGAAATCTTTCTTTGCTTAGCCAATAGAAAGGATTGGCAAAACACTCCAAACACAAGTATATAGTTCTGTTTAATAGACAGCGGGAGTGTACTGACACGCAAGCCAGCAATTACAATACAAAATATTCCCGTGTCTGCCAAAGAATGATGTCAGTTCCAGGCTGTGGTGTTTGGTACATATCAAAATACCCTCAGTACTAGAAACAGAGGCATATATGTGTGAGCTGTATATGAATTTCCAAACTTAATAAGGCCACACACCTTGAAAATGGATCATTTAATGGTATGCATCAGAGAATACCTTTATCTGCAGTAAGATTCTTTTTAAAATGTTGAACATAGGTTAAAGTGTGGCCTTTTTATTTGCTCTAACACACACGGAAAAGTAAGCATCCATAATGCATTAATAAGCATTCAGTGTTCCATTCTGTAAAAAACCTCATATTTCTTGAAGTAGAGTTTGAAACAAGTTATATAGAATAGGGAATACTTTTAGCAATCTAACTTTATTAATAGGACACATTTTTTGTTATGCACTGAGTTTAGGGTTCAGGGGAATTCCTTCTGTATCAATAACATGAAAAGATTAAAAGCTTTAAAAATATGAGGAACCATCAGGACATTGTTTCTGGAGGATACCCAAGAAACTGCACTAAATTCAAACTGGGATTGTAAAAATTATATGGGTATTTTGCCTCTACCCAAGCAGGGTTGCAGTTTTCATTTGATTTTTACTAAATTTTCTGAGTAAGGCTATCTCTTACTAGTCACATCTTATGGCTGCTTAATGGACATAAAATCTTAACACCTAGAATTTTCCCAACTGTGGTTTTGATACCACAGGCCCAAACCAAAGCCCACTTTAATCCTTGAAAATCTTTCTATGCATTTAAAGGGGCTTTTAATCAGAGTGAGAAGCATACCAAAGTAATCTCTTCACAGGCAATTTCAGTTGTCTTGAAACTGGTTTCACACCACTGTGATAGAGAGATAACAGAATAGGGAGGTAGTTCATACAAGAGACAATGGGCTGTAATCCAAGCGGCAGCAACGTAGTGGAAAGTCATAATTGATTCTGAATAACTTCCTTTTCCTCCCACACATCCAGGAGCTGAGAAAATATTGAAGGAAAGATGAGAAAATTCACATCCATTTCTGTTGAGCATGGAGCCAAGCCTTGGGAATCAGCTTTGCTTGTCTGTTCCTTGTCTCCCTCCTCCCAGTGGAAAAAAATGCTGTGACCACCTCCTCTGGAAAACTGATGAGCATGAATCATTGCACTGATGAATAATACACTTATTAAAACATTTATAAATTGTTGCCAGCTTTGTGATTCTTTTGCCGTCATGCCTCCAGCAATTCCCGTACCTGTGAGAGAGAAGGAAACAACTGGGTTGGATTTGCGGGTGACTTACACAGGAGTCAGTATTTCAGCTGGGGAAGTAAGCCCATTTATGAATGGCTTATGTGGTAACCAAGTACCCCAGCCGGATATCTCTACAATAAAGAGAAATCTCCTCCAAGGAATGGAAGAAGATTATTCCCCAGTCTGACACAGAGCAGCTTTCATAGACGCTAAGCTCACAAACAGGTGCTACAGGAAAGGGAAGGCTCTGCCTTCTTTCACCTGTCCTGGTTGAGTATGTACTACTTGCTGAAATACTGCACTTAATGTTGCAGTCACCTCCAGGTTGTACTGTAAGTCACACAGAAGAAAAATGTGGGTTTCAAACACAAGATCGTGACACAAATTGTAAAAATAGAACTGGCACTTGTTGAAAGCTCTTGGCTGATCATCTTTTTCCCTAAAAGACTTTGTCGGCAATTACACTGTGGAGCTAAGTATGGAAATACCCACAATAGTGGTTACAGCTGTGCAAGTCCATCTGAATCCGGTTCACACGGAAATCTGCTGACTTTCTTATTGATGAGCTTCATTCACACGCTTCAAGGCAAAACTGAGTAAACAATTACCTCTAGGTGAAGAGTCACCCAATCATAAGCATTGCCATGACGTCCATTATGCATGAACCTGCAAGTGAATAGGAAGCCTGGGGTTCAAACAAATTAGGGAAGGAGAAAGCACTGAATACACTAACGATTTTTATCAGCTCCTAAGAACATAGTTGAGCAGCCTGTGACCCCTGGGTTTGTATTTGTGATGAACAGCTCATTAGGACATGCTGGAATTGAAACATCTCCTAACAGAAGGTGAGCTTCTGAAAACTGGTGAAGGTCATGCAGATTTTCCCGAGGAACTTTTGTTCTTTCTCAGGAAAAGGAACATCCTTTCAACCCTGAGAGTCCTTGCTATGTTGTACCTACATCCGACATCCTTTATTCATTAAATCCCAGAGTGGGGAAAGGTTACACCTATATTAGGAAATTAAACCGTGCCAGGTCATATTCCTAAGCAATGGTAATGCGATTGTGTACTTCAACTGCAAGGGCACTCACTGGCTTCTGGTCTATGGCAACTAGAACTCTCCAAAATTACTCGTGTGTGTGGATTAGGCAGGGCACATGCAGCCACCCCATTTTGAAGGGCCAGAGAGGTTAGCTTTTTCCATTTCAGAAAAGACAGGACGGAACACAGTGTAGGAAGCTGAAGTCTGAATACACACATTCTTTACTCCATTCTGCTATTCCATGTTTAGTTCTAATAACCCCACAATTGTATTTCCAGTATTATTATCTTCATATAACAGGTGGGAAACTGATAAGCTAAAAAACAGATTATCAGAAAGCATTTCAGCACTGAAATAGCCTTGTAAATCTAACTGACTTACCAAGACTATACAGGAAGAAAACTAATGGAGTAGGTTATTGAAGACAGATCTCCTGAGTCCTTTACTAGCACTATCCTCAATGGGCCATCCTTCGTTTTCTTCAGTGGAACAGCCTCTATGCTGTGTAGGTATTTATAACATGCACAGACTCTGAGGTCACTATAAACAAATATATACTACAACTTCATGGTAAATTGCTACTGAAATTATTGAGAAGCAGTGCTGGGACCATGCCTGCCCATCAAGACGGGCACATGCCAACAAAATGCTTTGATCCTAGGTTCATGGATATTTCATTATAGCTTTAATTTTGAATCCTATTAGTTTCAGATTATAATTCAGTATCTCAGCAGAGGTGACAGAATGCACTTGTTGAAAATTGTACATAACAACAGTTATGTAGCAGGCAAATATGCCAAAATTACCAGGCATGTGGGGTTTACTTCTGAACAGCAAACACAACTTAAAGAAATTGCAAGCCTTTCCAAAAGACTGAAAAATGTAAAATCAACATGAAGGACGAATGTGGCCACCAATATGTGTTGTTTGATCAAAAACATATCGGTATCAGACAGTTCAACAGTCTAATACATGCACGTAAATCACTCCATTCATGGTAAGACTAACATTGGCCATGAGGAGACATAATACATCAGCTCAAACACACGAATAATGTTTTTTTGTTTGTTTATAAATAAAATATTTATTAAAACTATGAAAAAGAAAAATCTTTTTCACACATACAGCATAGTATATAGTTTTATGCATTAGACAAAGTGGTTTCTATAGACAGATAAGGCTAGAGAAGACAGGAGAGTAAGATATTTTTCTAAATTTCTCCTCTCAGTTTCCCTCCCAGGTTTTACTAATGATATGCCTTCCAATCTCAGAATATATGTGCACCGGGAGTTCTTCTCTCCTTCCTCCCCAACACAGAAATAAAACATGTATTTAACTTGAAAAGTCTTTATTATCTGCTCAAAATCTATCCATATCAGAACAAGACAGCTGTGGAATTTTACTTCATATCATTCAAAGCTGAGTTCCCCTAACACTTCTGGTGCTCTAGGCCCTTATTTCACAATTGTAACAGCCTGTAAGTCTCCTGGTGGATTATTGATTCTGCTATTTCTGGAGATTGTTTTGCTGGGATGAAAGACTCCTCTAAATTAATATTTAAAATAGCACTGGCTATTTTTATGATACTCCAACCAATTCTGTAGTGTTTAACCAGTTAATTTTTATAGATCTTTCTTAATTGTATTTTTTTCATTATTTCTTCTGTCATCCTAGTATAACATTGTTTATGCTAAGCAATATTTACTTAAACTATTGCCATTAGATAGCTTGTAAACATGGACAGAATATTTTTATTCATCTCACTTGAATTTGAAAAATAAGAGCTTATATAAAGTGACCACTTATGTAATATTAGATGAATCCAGGAATCTCTTCCAAGAATGCTATGGACAACAGATTTATAAGGTGAAAACTGGAAAGTACAATGCACCCCTTGAAGCCAAAAATTCTATCTCAAACCAGATGGATGCAGGAACCACATACATAAACCAATAATCTTTTTATTGCCATGGCTAAGACTTGTGTCTCCCCAGTTTACAGTCGAGAGCTAGTCTGCTGGGCTACAGAATTGCAATGCTCTATTTTGGTTCCCTCCTACTACTTATGTTTGCTTTTAGATGCCCTTATGGTTCCATCACTGCTATTATATCCAACTGTTTGGACAACTATTTTCATTTCTGTTATAGCTGTGATTTATTACTCCTGGCTGCAAGCCATGAAGTGATGGAAAATGCAGAGGTGGCACCTTTTGATGTTGCTTGCATTGTTGAATAGATTTCCTGTGGGCCAGACATAGGCTTGGGAGCTGATAACAGCAATTGGGTTTTTTTTAAAAGAAAATGCTGTGTTAATATCTCTGTCTTACAGATTTTCCCTATTGTCATCCATACAAAGTTTAATTTCATATATCTATATTTATAGATATAATACACTTGTTGGTTTGTACTTTTAGTGTACTTGAATTCTGGCTAAATATTAACTCTCATTTATTCCCTTTTCTTTCAAACTTCCATCCAGGTTCAAAGTGTCAACTGTAGATATTTATTATTTCCAGTCTGCTATTTTTATGGCTAAGCTGATTCCCCCACTTGTCCCCTGATTGTACTGTCTTCAGACGTACAGATCACAGAGCTAAAACGTTATGGCTTCACTCATAGCTTTGCATTCATATTAATAATTGTTCATATTACATGTCCTTGGATGCACAGCAACTCTTATCGAAGCCTAAATGACATAGTTCTTCTGAAGCATCAGGGCACTAATTCAGGAACAAGCTATTAAAAATCTTGACCTGGGTTTTATGTTGATAATTCACTTTTGCTTTATGCCTATGATCCATTTTCTTTTGAATTGGTATTAAATTGACATTAGTATCTATTAGCTTCTTTTTGAAGGCTTTTCAGTTTTTCTTCCTTCATTTCACAGAATCACAGAAGGGCTGAGGTTAAAAGGCACCTCTGGAGGTCATCTTATCCCATCACCATTCTCACAGCATGTCAGCCAGAGCAGATTGCCGAGGCCCATATCCAGTTTGGTTTGGTCTCCATGAATGCAGACTTTACTGTCTGTCTGGGAAATCTCTTTGGGTATTTGTCCACCCTCATGGTACAAAGGTGGTGTTGGTGTTCAGAGGGAATGTCATGTTTAATTTATGTCCATTTGCCTCTTGGCCTGGCACTATGGAGAAGTCCGACTTCCTCCTCATCTTCATTCCCCACCATTAAGTATTTTTAAACGTGCATGGTATTGCCTTGAGCCTTCTCTGCTCTAGGCTGAATACTTGCAGATCTTGCAGCTTATCTTCTTAAGAAAGATGCTCCACTCCCTTAATCACTTTGGTGACTCTTTGCTAAGCTCATTCCATTAAGTCTATGTCTTCATTCTCCTGGGGAGCTCAGAATTGAACACAGCAGTCCAGAGGAGTCATACCATACATGACATTTTATTGTAGTCTACCAAAAGCTCTGCACTGAGAGCTACATAGTTCTTTTCACCATGAAAATAATTGTGTTGGCACCAGTTCCCATTTCTGGTAAGGTTATTGCTATTGTTTGCATACCTGTGGAGCCAAAAGTCCTGCCTGGATCACTGATGCTCAAAGGGAGAATCACAACAAGAGGCTTAATTTGCTACATACGCATTCTTATTCCTTTCTTCATCAGAATCTCAGTGTTCATT